>NC_057694.1:1782568-1813240 GCF_014466175.1 Vespula pensylvanica
AATTTGGACGTTCCTCATTCCACGCACATGTCAATCGTGGAAAGAAAAGAATTTAGAAATCGTGCTTTTCGAAAGCTATCAGAAGATATCTCTCTCTCTATCATGCATTCTTTTCGAACGAATAAGATGAAGAAAATAGTATCGTAAGATAAGAACAGTCTTTCTCTTGTTGAGTAGTAGCCAGTTCTGGCTTCGTGTTTCACCTGGGAACGAATCGATCGATCGATTCGAACTCGGACGAACTCAACCCCTCTTCTGCTTACCTTCTTTTGACCGTACACTCTCTTTCTCTTTTTCTGTCCATCGAGAGAATTCTTCTTCCATTTCTCGATAAAATGAAGATGGACAGCGTCCACGTGTCGAAACGTTGCCATCCAATCCCCAAGTTCCAATTTGTTTCGCCACTCGTTTTCGTTCTATAGATCGTTCGAAAAAGAAGACGAGGAGAGGAGAGGAATAGTTAGACATAGTAGTAATAGTAGATACTTACTTTCTAACCCACCATATACGTACATATATATTTAAACATACATATATATAGATACGTGGCACCCTCTAATACGAAAACCCCTTTGATGCTTCGTTCCGCGAATTGACGAGCGTCAATTAGCCATACCCGAATCGTCTCGGTCAAGACAAGAGAAACCAAGCTTGGAACACGTTCTCTGCGGTGAACTCGTCTCACGGTGCTTAGAATCGCACGAGCTTTAGCCTTCCTAGTGGTCAACGTCATCGTCATCGTGGCTGCTTATCTCGTTGTGCTACGCCGATCATCGACGATTCTCGTTGTCCTTGTGTGTTCACCGTGGTCGATCGACATTGTTCAAAGATAGAGATGGATAGATAGGTAGAAAGAGAGAGAGAGAGAGAGAGAAACTGTTGTTTGACCGGTCACCACCGTTTCAACCTTCCTCCATTCTGTGGGAATTGACCAGTGGTCAGTTAAGTTTACCTCTTGATCCGACATTGACGAGCGTGTTAAACAAGAATATACGAATCTTTTCTAGTTTATCTATTGTTCTCTTTCGATCTTGTTTCTTCTTTTCAATGAATCCTCCACACGTGATTCGATACTTATAGAAAACGTGGATTTTATGCTCGAAAAGACACGTCTGTATATAATATATATATATAATAACGCCTTATTCGGGTTTTCTGTTATAGATATATTTACGTGAAATTAAAAGTGATATATGATTTGTAGCACATTTATTATATCGTTGTACGAGTTATTAAAAAAAAAAAGAAAAAAGAAAAGAAAAAGAAAGAAAAAAATATGTGAAATCTATTTAACAAAGAACCTACCTACCTCTCCTTGTTTTTCATTGTTAAGAATACATTTTCTTTTAAAGAATACATGATTTATATTATTTCGTATTATGTAGTAAGTTACGCTTATATTGCGCGGGTAATGGAAATTTGTGTAAAATTTATTGCCTTTAGAAATTATCAGAAAAAATCATTCGCGTCACCTCGATATATTTCGAGAGGGTTTGGAAAAAATGGTCTGTCTGTTTTCCTCGTAAACAAATGTTAGTTCGTTCGGTAACGGAAGAGAGACATTCAATTCCACGTGAGATATCTGAATAGCAGGCAATTACGCATGATGTATGAAGGGTGAGCTAGCATATGTATATTTTTGTCATTTTCACCGGGGTCCGAATTTGAATGTCATCTTCTTCTCTCGGTTCTCCGACTCGTTCTCCTCATCCTTCTCAATTTATTCCAACACTAGTATGAGAAAGCGTTATGGTTTGACAGGGTGATTTGCATTTCCCGTAAAAAGAGTAGGTATGTAGATATTGCAGATATACGTTTTAGTTTCGCAAGTCACACTCACTGTGTTCCATCGTTGATAAATCGTTTCTCTACGATTTTTATCGAAAGCTTTTTTGAAAGATCTTTCGACGATCCTCGAAATCTTAAATCTTTATCTCCATCTTTCTTTTCTTTGTTTGCATATAATTTTAGAATTTACAATCGCAATTTGCAGGATATACTGCTACATACCTATATTTTTATTCGTCCCGACGAATCATTTTTCGTGATCGATTTAATCGATATTTTGCAAAGGCCGAAGATATACGATATTTGAAATCTTTTTTTTTTTCTTTTCTTTTTTCACTTTTAGAATATTTATTTTGGTCAATATCGAAACTAGTATATATCTGTTCGTGTACGTGTATATGTATGTGTGCGTGTATGAAATACGGAAGAAACTAAACGTTTAATGCAGTCAGTCCGAGGGGCAAAGTCAGTAAAAGTGTGTACGCAAGCGATGACAGGCGTCTACACCGTATACGTAATATTTGCATGGGAAATTAAACGTCTGTTTGCCCAAGCTGGCGAATGTCCTCCGTTTGCGAGAAGAGATCGAATAGCTTCGTAGCCGTAGGCGGCACTCTAGGAACTCTCGTATGGGAGTTAGCTCTGATATATATATACATATATATATATATGTATTCACGAACGAATATAGGTACTACATATCGTGAATTCTGGATCATCCTTATACACTTATACACGGGCAAATGGTAGTCGGTTTATATCGCATTCTCTCTGATCCTCTTGCTTGCATTTGATATTGCTATCTCTCTTTCGGTCATCGTTTAGATTTTAAATTCGATCTGTCATCATAGCTATCATTTACCATCATTTCATTTTTTATATTTCAATAATTACGTTATTATTGAATATTTCAATAATTACGTTATCGAAGAATTCATATTCGTCTGTTCAATAAATATTAAATTTCGTTGAGTCCTATATGAATGGATATCCGATAAATCTCATACTTCGAAGGAAAATATTTCGTTGGTTGATAGAAAATTAGATTTACATGGGACGAAGAAGGCTCCCGTCTTTGTATCGTTCGTTGAATATTTTTCTTTTCTTTTTTCTTTTTCTTTTTCTTTTTCTTTCATATATCCAGATATTATAAATTTTAGATAGAAGGGGGATACGATGATACACATGAGGTTACTCTGTCGCTAAGGCAATGTCGGAGATTCCATTGAAAAATCGTCCTTTGATCTCTTAAAGTCGGACCCTATTGAACGAGACTGAGTTTCCTCGAGATTAACTTAGGGGATTACAATTATGCTTATTAGGAAGGATGTCTTTTTCTCTCTTTCTTCCTCTTTCTCTTTGTCTCTGTCTCTTTCTATCTCTTTTTCTGTGTGTAAGGTAAAAAATCGAGTTTCGAATTATCTACGTAGATTCAATCACGAACAACGAGAACCGTTCTTTCAAGCTGGGTAGCAAAACTGGGTAGAAAAATCTTTTAATAAACGTAATAATAGAATCGTTAGAATAAGGAGAATGAAATCTTTAGAGAAACGGTGTATGCAAAACGTTAGAAATGCAAACGAAATTTATATGCATTTTACATGCGACTCTTTGTCCACTCGTTTTTTAGCGATACAAGTTTCTATGCTGCATAGACAGAGAAAGAGAAAGAGAGAGAGGAAGAAAAATAAAAAAAAAAAAAGAAAAAGAAATAAGAGAGGGTTGGCAAAAGCGTCACGACAATCCGGACATCGGCATTACGAACTAGTCGTCTACTATTTACCCTCGTAGTTAAGGCTACCCCATAAAGATTCAGATAGCCGAGGAAAAGGCACACCCTATGGATATAAAGCAACGTTTTGTAGCCAGGCTTAAAAGGGCTCCGGTGGTTCAACGCTAACTGCGCTACGACAGGTTGGATGAAAAAGTTCTTCTACCGGTTTTTAACCCCTCCCCGTAACCATCCTTTCTCCTTTCAACATCGTCGTAGCTAAGAAATGAGGGTTAGCCTGTTACTCCTTAAAAAGTCTCTCGCAATATTCTTCCCCACCGTCTTTACCACCATCGTTCTTCGTTCTTTACTTTAATCGATTTAAACCGATTTGAATTCTTCCCAAAGAAGTTCTTTCATTCGTTTTTTTTTTTTTTTTTGCTTCGCTTCTCTTTCTTTTCCTTTCTCTTTTAAAAGGGTTGAAAGTAGTTCTCTAACGATGGAAAAACGTCAGCTGTGGTCTAACAAGCTTCCTGGTATGTGTATTTTACTATTTCCGTAAATCGTATCCCATAAAAAAAAAGAAAGAAAAAAAGAAACATTACAGATAGAGATCAATTAGGGGTTGGCAAAATACAACGAATGTTCTCTGCGAACTGTTACATGCTTGCTACCTTATGTTCTATTATAGTGAATAGAAGTAGAAAGAGAAACGGAGAGAAAGAAAAAGATTATTATTAGATAGAAACTATCGTCGTAATAATTATTAATTATAAAAACGTTCTTCATAAAAATTACGTTAAGAAAAAATTACAATTTACTCGTAGAACGTGTTGTCAAAGATATTCTTAATTAAAATTGTGCCGTGTAAATTCTAATGCGAGAGAGATACGATAATCTTCCTACGAAATCGAAGAAGAACACTTTGAAAATTGTATTGAAAACGTTTCGTGGTGATTAATCGTGCGAATGGGAGAAGATAGGGAAAGAGAAAAAGAGAGAGAGAGAGAGAGAGAGAAAGGTTTTAAGGGTGTGTACGAATATGAGCGCGACAGGTTGTCGTCAACGTGCGAGAACGCGTTGCAAAAGGGCTGTGTTTCAACCCTTCCGTTGGCCAGCAAACCAACACCACCAATACCAATTCGTGTCTGACATTCTGTGGATGTTGGAATTTGCGCGACAGCATTTTTAATCACGCGAGCATTTTAGCGGCACGGTTTCCTCCACGCTTTAATATAGGAGCAATGCGGTTATGCATAGTGATGAGAGAGAGTATACGAAAGAGAGAGAAGGACAGAGAGAGAGAGAGAGAGAGAGAAGGAGAGAAAGTTGAAGTGGCAGTAAGCGTGAAATGCTCTGGCTAAAAACTCCATCTGTAGGCAAATTGCTTAATTACTTACGATATTGCGGGGGTGTCGTCGGCCAGAAATACGATGCAGGATCAGACAGAGAGAGAGAGAGAGAGAGAGAGAGAGAGAGAAAGAGAGAGAGGGATGAAGGAATAAATAGAGAAGAGGAGAGAGAGAGAGAGAGAGAGAGAGAGAGCGAGAGAGAGGACTGGTCCTTGGTAGTTTCGGCAAAACCGATTTTAATCTCTCCGAATTCGAGTCTCGTTAAAGGAGAAATTCAATTGCGCCAAGTGCGATTGATTAAGTTCAGGAAACGATTCGATGGACTGCTCTGAAAATTGAAAAGAAGAATCTCGATTCGTTGGGAGTCTGAGAGATTCTTCTTGCGTCTCGGGCTTTAAAAGATTGAAAAGAGAAAGAAATAAAGAAAGAAAGAGAGAGAGAGAAAGAGAGAGGAAGAAAGAAAGAAAGAGGATAAGAGAGAAAGAAATAGAAAAGAGAGAGAGAGAGAGAGAGAGAGAGAGAGAGAGAAGATTGCACGTTTTTCTCGTTAAATGGAGAAAGAATTACGCGAGCACTGGTGGAAAAAATGAATTAAAGCCCTACGTTGTAAAGATGAGAAACAAAGCTTCTTCTTTCTCTCTCTCTCTCTCTCTTTCTCTCTCTCTTTGGCTTTTTCTTTTTCTCTCTTGGGAGACCCTTGCTCGAGTTTTACGTGCGCGTTTTTCCGTAACTCCTTTTTTATCTCGCATTCCCTTTGTGGTCGTCCCGTTTTAAAATTGACGCGTCTACGTGCGTTTCTCCTCGCCGCGTACCACGCAAGAAACGCTTCCGTAATTTCACCCATTTCTCTCTCTCTCTCTTTTTCTCTCTCTCTCTTTCTCTCTCTCTGTCTGTCTTCTTTCTCTCTTCTCTTTCCTTCTTTCCCATACCTTTTACAATCGGCTGCACTGTAAAGCTCGGTTGTTCTATCGTTTCAGTAACGTTACGATGTAAGCGAGGCAAGTTTAACGCGAAACGTTGGCGACGAGCAAACTTTGTTTTCCATCGCGGTTTAATGGAAAGTATCGAATTTTCTCTCGTTCGCGTAAAACGTACCATGCGTATATCTGTCTGCTGCTCTCTCTCTCTCTCTCTCTCTCTCTCTCTCTCTCTCTCTCTCTCTCTCTCTCTCTCTCTCTCTCTCTCTCTCTCTCTCTCTCTCTCTTTGTATGTACATGTGTGTATATGTATACGTATATATGATCGTTGGAAAATTCTATGCATTCATGAGAGCTCGTAATACAAGCTACCGATTCGATACCAACGTGTATTGCTTCGCAACAACACACACACACACAAACACACATATATATATATATATACACGCATATGCATGTATACCTATATATTCTATGTAGCTTTACATTTCTATGAAGGTATAAATAACGTTATCGAATTTTTCGCAACATTTTCCAAAGTCATTAATTAACCGTAACGAAACTTTATGCAGACGACGATAACGTTAAGAAATATCTTCGATGTCTATACATGTATGTATGTATGTATGTATGTATGTATGTATGTATGTATGTATGTATGTATATATGTTTGTATATATGTACGTATCTCTACTAATATGTGTGATACATCGAAGCGAATAACAAATAGCATACGATTTTATTTTTTTTATATGTTGAGACATGTTTCTTGATGCTATTGTAAATGAGAAGAATAATAGAGTAAAAGTGAGAGAGAGAGAGATGGAAATGGTTGAACGATTTAGGTATATCATCGTTACATTATTATTCCCTTACAAGGATGTTGTAGTTTCTATTATTCAAACTACTTCTCTATCTCTATTTCTCTCTCGTTCCTTATTCAAAGTCTCTCGTTGTATATATATAGTAGCTTAATGGTGCCCGAAGCAGCTGCATCACCTGCTGCGAATAACCGTAGATACATTTTCTGTCCTTTTGTCGAGATCACCCGTCCCGGAAGTTGTCGACAATGAATAGATAGATAGTTCGCGTAGCTATGGAAAGCTTCGTGGTTGAACGATTACGATTGAACATAGACCAACGTATAATATCGTTGGTCTATCGTAGCATGATCAAGCAGAGCAACATCATCAACCTTAATTAACACTCTGATATTTCTAATCGCCTGAAGGTATCTAAAGGTTTTCGTATTCTCTTCAATATGGAAACATTCTTGTTGTTGGTAATATTATTCTATGTAATGTTGGGTATTGTTTATCGGATATGCTTATATATATTAGTTAATAGAAGGAGAATAGTTATTTCGTGATTTAATGCGCGAGAGAGATATTCGTTCTCTTTTCTGACGATTCAAGGCGAAGGGTAGAGATGATCCTTTTGGGTCTGCTTCTTTCACGTGTTGTAATCGCAAACGATCGCATCGATATCGTCAAAAACGTTTTAATATATATATATATGTACGTGTATGCGTTGCGTATATATTTTTATATGTACGTATATACGTATATATATATATATATATATGCGTTTGCTACGTTCGGATTTTTCCAGTGAATTTCTAGCCCTCGACCTATGAGCTCTCCGAGAAATATTTTCATAGAAATGTTCCAGGGAAATGACATTGAACAGAGGAATGGAAAAGACCGTAACTTCCCCCTCAACACCCTCTACCCACCCCTTCTATCCCCTTTTGGAATATTCAACCACCTATAAGCCGTAGACCTGTGCCTCGTTGTTGTCTCCTCGTTTCTCTCTCTATCCATTTTTTCTCACCCTCTTCCCTCCCTCTTCGTTCATCTCGCTCCTCTTTTCCTTATCCAGAAACAGGATGCTCATTACGAAAAAGGGGTTTGGAAGGGGAATGCGAGAGAAGCACCGATGCCAGCGACGAGAAACGGTAATTGTTTTTAATCACTTCGGGGCTTCGTAGGCATCGTTTCGACGAACGCGAAAGGGGTCGAGGATGTTAGAGAGAAAAAGAGAGAGAGAGAAAGGGAGAGAGAAAAGAGAATAAAGGTTGATCTCTCTCTCTCTGTCTCTCTCTCTCTCTCTCTCTCGGTCTCTGTCTCTCTTTCTTTTTTCGCTTAATATCATCGCACTTCTTTAACCCTCACCCGGAATATCCTTTTCCATCGGAGCACGACCTCAGATTTTTATCTTTTCGTCGAGTAACTTCCCCTCGACCATGGTCAGATTTATTTCTTTAGTCCTTCGAAAATAACAGAACACTTTATACGTTTGTATCTGTTTTATCTTTTGATTTTCTTTTGATTTTTTTTATTTATTTATTTTTTAATTATGATTACGAGTGCGATATGTTAAGGAAGTATTCTCATTGTTTTCTTTTTATTCCTCCCTTCTCTATATCTCTTTCTTTCTCTTTCTCTGTAATCATTTAAATTGTTGCATGCAAACCTATTTAAACATTCGTTTACTCAACAGTCGATCCTACCGATTCGATTCGATTCGATTCGATTCGATTCGATTCGATTTCCAATTCAGTCGGTATCACCCCTCTCATTCTGGCTCGCATTAAAGCCACGTGGCTAGTTCGAGGTATCTCGTCGATTATATCCTGCGTATTTTTCTCAATGATTTCGACGTTTTTTCTTTTCTCTCTCTTTCTCTTTCTCTCTCTCTCTCTCTCTCTCTCTCTCTCTCTCTCTTCCTTATTCATAAACATAAATGTTTATCAAACGAATAATAATATAGGAAAGGTTAAACAAACGATGACCCAGTAAATCGTGTATATTTAGTATCATAACTACGTCGTACGTGTTTACATTAATTTCTCGGCTGAATGTTATAGGAGAATCGAAGTATTACTTTAGTGCTAATACGAAAGGAAAAGTCATACATAATTTGTGTTAGTTGCATCACCATTACGTTATTACGCCTATTGGTAATTATTTGATTCCGTATTAGCTACGTGTGTAAGTACTTACCTTTGTCGCATAATAGTTTGTCCACCGTATATAACCTCGACATAATTGCCGATTACATTTGAACGCTCTCTCACAGGATATTACATTTATATACTATCTATATACATATACATATGTATATATTTATATATATATGTACAATGTACATACAAATGTATATATATATATATATATATGTATACAGGTACACATGTATGTACATACCGAATATAATATATTATGTGTGACAGTCTATGTACAAGTGTATAAATTCGTATTATCCTTTATGCAGATTGAAGTAATTACGATCGTAGCCAATGTGTAGAGGTCGACGAGCGCGTGAGAAAGCATTTAATACGAAATCCTCTCTAATCAAATATTCATAAGACGTTCGTAGAAAGGTAGGAAGATTTGCAATGGTAGAGTGGAGTCCTTGTGTTGATCGTAAAATTAGCAGGAGTATTTCGTAAATTATATCTATAGCTTTCGTATGGTACAATATGTTCTTTCTCTTTTTTGTTTTTATTCGCAAATACATATAACATTTTGTGTAACCAAAAAATAAAAAGAAAACGGATGAATATTCGATATTAATTTTCAAGTAAATATATTGCGTTTTGTTTAGCGTAACTGTTCTTTTCTTTCTTTCTTTTTTTTTTTTTCTTATAAAAAATATAGATACACGAAAATACGTAAATATTCAGTTTATTTCTTTTTTTCTTTTTTTGATATTATAAAATCTACAAGCTCGACGAAAGACATAATTTTCCTCTTAGTTGGTTACATTGACCAAGTAAAACGAAATACGACGAAACGCTCGAACGGCAAATTTGTTTCCCGAGGGAGAGAAGGAATTGTAGAGGAAGACGGTTTAAAGGGCTTTCAAGGGTGATGGTGGTGGTGGTGGGTATTCTCGTAGTAACAACGACGCGATAATATACGTTCGGGTGGAACTGACAAACAAGCCTCGTAACGGATTTTACGTGCAAGGCAATTATCAGAGTTGTCAGGCAGTCGGTTTAACGCCTTCATTTATGTGCGTGTAAACGCGCGAGCAAAAGCGAGCTAGTGAGCAAGCGAACAAGTCGAACGGGAGTCTTCGAAACGTAACACGAATAGTAGATAGTATTGGTGAGCCAATGAAATGTAAAAGCCGGAATACATTAATCTAGGAGTCACACTCGTCGTCGTCGTCGTCGTCGTCGTTGTCGTCGTTGTGCTCGTTTCTAACGATGTACAACGATGCATTACAAAATAGTATTTTATAACAGACTAGAACCATAAATTCAAAGCTCGATTCAAAGATTACAATATGTATTCTTGATTATCATCCCGCGGGATAGGAAGAGAAAGAGAATTTTTATAAGAATTCATTGATTTTTTATAAGAAAAAGAAAATAAAAAACATGCATGGAAAAAATTCATACACATTTTTAACGCGATGAGGATCGTTAGTACATCGTTCGGTCTCCAAATTTCTCACGTTTCTCCAATCAAATCGATCGACGATAATTATTTTCTCGTAGTACTTGGATCTGGACGAGGAAAGAGAAAAAGAGAGAGACAAACAGAGAGAGAGAGAGAGAGAGAGAGAGAGAGAGAGAGAGAGAGAGAGAGAGAGAGAGAGAGAGAGAGAGAGAGAGAGGTTTCCGATCGTAGAGCTTGTCTCAAACGTTTCCGCACGCTATTCGGCCGTTAGATCTATCGACGATTAAATATAACATAATAAAAAGAAACAGAGGCAGACGGTTCTGTGTCTGCCTTTTGAGAAAATTCTTGGTTGTCCTATCACGGTTGGAGGGTGTGAGAAGGGAAGATTCGACGTGTCCTAATGGAATACAGAGTGCGACCTAATGCACGGTCTAAAGAATATCTAATTATCTAACACGTGACCCGACACGTGTGGGAAGCTCCCGCCGCTATTTTCTGATTCATTTATTGAGGCCGTCGAGGAAGCTAGAAATAAAGAGAAAGAGGAGGAGTAAAAGAGTCTGGCCTCTTCTCGCTATCCCCACCACACTCTCCACCCCTTCTCATTCGTGTGATATTTTGTAAAGTTTACTCGACCAAGCACGGCAGTGTGAAACGTATGCTCTGTTATTAAAGTACTCGGCACGCGTGTATACCTGCGTGCTTCCATAGCTTCCATCGCGTTCAATACGGCACTTAGTCATTCCCAACGATAACCGTTCATTTTCTTTTGGCTGTACCATATCACTTAGAGAACCTTTTCCAATGTACCTTTTAAACCAATGCCAATACCAAACGATTATAATAGGTATACGCTGATTAAACGCCATTATAGTCTAAAACTTGATTTAATAAATAAAAAAAAAAAAAAAAGAAAAAACGTAACGATTGATACGTAAGATTCATTGATACGTGATATTTATTCGAACCATCGTCGTAAAATATTATAAAAAGCGATCAATTTTATCTTCATTTTTATTTCGTTATATACACGTATAATTGATTTTCAGACATTCTTTCGAAAGTGTTCGATATGTTTAAAAAAAAAATATATATATATATATATGGCTCTGAAACTATCGGTGGGAATCATATTTGTATTCTTTTAGTCCTTACGCGCGTATCACGTGTATTTTCGATTCTACTTTAACAGAAGCTTTGAATTCGTCGGGGTAAGAACACTCGAAAGATGTCGTACGAATAGGTCGAGTACGTTTCCCATGATCCCTTTACCCTTAACGATATATATTATTTGTCATGGCTGCTACATATGTAGCCGTATAGCATACAATACTCTGTCGATCGACACGACAACCATTAAGGAAATTCAACGACTTCGTGACGCACTTTAATATTTACTATTACATCCCTCGAGTACTACTCTCTAAGAGTACGCGTATCGTGATACGCTCGAACGCCATCGTTCGCGTCAATATGCTTCGATCCTTTTTCGATGTAGGGGAGTGGGGTCAATGAAAGAAAGCAACGGAAAGAGTAAAAGAGAAAGAGAGAGAGAGGTGGAGGGTGAAGAAGAGAAGAGTGGTGAAAAAAGACAGGGGTAGTTACATGGCTAACGAGTGGAAGAGTCGTAAGTAGAGAACAGGCCGCGCGAATCGAAAGTAGAGTTAATTGATCGGAAGTCTTGAGGCTGCACGTGCCGGTTTCTCTTCATTGTAAAGAGCGTTGTGTTGTCTCCTCGAGACCGACGAATTCGTGCCGACGTATACTCGATATTACTCGTGAATAAATATACTCGATCGATATTATAAAATTAACGATAATGCAGGCGTCATATACCCTCTCTCATTCCTTCTCCATTTATCCCTTATTTTGTTCGCACAAATCGAAAGATTAATCGTTGACGATATTAACGTGAATATCTTGTACAAATCAATTTTGTATTAATTCGATTCTATTTTACTCTCTTATTATCTTCTTTCATGGAGAGATAGATAGAACGAAAAAAAGACGAAAAAGAGAATCCTCTAAATCGTTGTAAACGATGGTGCAAGTTAGAAAGAGAAAATACGCGATTGGGAGGGAAGAAAGTCGAGCGTTAACGCGATTGCCGGAGGATGAGAAGGAAGAGAAATTGGAGGTGGGAGAAGGAGAAGGAGAGGGGACAACGATATATAATCGAGTTTCCATTTTACTCCCGCGAGGAAGAGGACACGGATAGGAAGGAAGGAAGGTTCTCCCTGTTTTGTAATTGCTGGTATTTATAAGCGATACTACTGTAACATTGGAATATACACAGTGAAGCTTTTTACTAAACGGAATATGGTAATACAGGCAATGGCCCATATTGACATGAACGATGCTCGCCATTAACGTGCCCGCCTCTGGATGACTGTTTTTAATTTCCACGGCAAGTGAATTTCTGGCCGATGGCTAGGGTGGATATTGCCGCGTATCACTCATAATCACTTTTCTCTCGAAACGAGTTTTCGCTATCTACAGTAGTAGTACGTCCCTTACTCTCTTTCTCTCTCTCTCTCTTTCTTTCTTTCTCTCTCTCTCTCTCTCTCTTTCTCTCCATCGGTTATATTTTTGACTGCCCCTTTTTTCTGTTATTTATTTATTCTTTTTTTCATTTCTTCTTTCTTTCTTTTTCCTTTCCCTCCCGAACATTCGCCAAGCAATCTCTACAAAATATCAGCGCATCGAACGTGAACGTGTCGTTAGTTTATTTACTTTGTTTTATTTGTTTGTAGTATTAATTACAAATATATATTGTAATTAATAATATAGATTTATTTGTTATATATTATATTATATATTATATTTACTTTATATTAATCTAGATATTTATTTATTACAGAATTGTTTAATATCAATTAGAATTAGAACAAAACATAAATGAAATATATTTTCATTTAAATATTTCCAAGTTAGAATTTATGAGTTTACGTGACTATCTCTGAGCCTCGTAACGAAATGATCGATAACTTCGTTTTGTTCCACAATTAGATAAGTAATCAAGGGCCCTCGTAAATGCGCGTATGTGATAAAAAAAGAAGAGAAAAAGAGAAAAAAAAGGAAAAAAAAAGTCATGTCTAACGTGCGTTAAGAGAGCAGCGGCGATGTAAAGTTACAAAAAAAAAAAAAAAAAAAATGTACGACGAAATCTCAACGATGACGGTGCACACCAAATGTCATGTACTTGATAAAGCCCTTAAATTAATAAAAGCCCTATACTGGGTAACATTAATTTTCCAAAGATAGCGATCTTCACGGTGTCGTGGCAGTACACACAGCGGGATACTAATTTCATAGGACAAAAGGTGTCGAGCATTTCGTCGCATATTTGTCGTCGCCATTGTGGTTGCGAGATGCAGGTGAAAGTGAACAATTCACTACTCGCCCTTTGCTTTTTCTCTACTTTTCTTTTTTGTTCTTTTTTTTTTTATCATACTTTGTATGTCAAGTGCCCATTAAGGACTCCACCTAAAACGCACGACATCGATGATTTCAATCTCTCTTTCTCTCTCTCTCTCTCTCTCTTTTTCTCTCTTTCTCTCTTTCTTTCTCTTTCGTGCGAGAAATTAAATCACCATTACGACCGGTTTGCCGGTCTCGCGAGCAACACGAACCATCGAGCGTATTTTATTAGATCCGCATCGTTGTGGGACTCGACGCAGGTGTCTCTTTACACTGTGGTTCCTTTACCTACACACATAGACGTAGAAACACACACAAGAAGACACAGACTCGCACGTACGCGAATCCGGTCGGCTCTTCTAATCTGATCGACGATTTGTCGCGATACCTTTAGCCGTTTCTTACCTTTCTCCTTCTCTTCCTCTTTTTCTAAGAAGGTTAATGATCGTATTGTCCTCTTATTTTCTTCTTTTCTACTACTAATCGATTAATTAGGTATCTCTTTCTTTCTCTCTTCCTCTATTATTGCACGATCGTAGATACATCGTTTACTTAACATTCACTTATTTTATCATCGTTTTATCCTTTTTATTTTATGATCTATTGATCGCTCGAAAAAGACATCTATGATAAAATCAAGCTGTCTCGTGAAAATTAAAATTCCTTTGTGACATTTATTATTATATTTCTTATTTATGAAACAAAATTGGATAATTATATTAATCGACAGTTATTGTCATAGATCAAAGAAAATATTATAGCTTTATTGTTTACAAGATAGAGACAATTTCGAGAGATCACTTGGAATTCGTTCTTTTCTCATCTCTCTCTTCTTTTCGTAATTAATCCGGGGAATAAGCGTGAGGAAAGTAAAAAAAAAAAAAAAAAAGAAAAAGAAAAAAACAAAAAAGGATGAACCTTGTCTCCTCATTACGGAGACGTAATTAATATCGTCCTTCCTTCGTCGAGAAGGTACAGTCTTTTTCACTGATTCTGTTATAAGGGGAAACCATACTCGAAGGGAAAGCCACAGTCGGTCCCCTTTTCTCCTCTCTCTCTCTCTCTCTCTCTTTCTCTACGATCTTCTTCAACGACACCTTTCTTCTAATTAATATCAATGCCACATTAATGTTAAAAAAAGAAAGGTCGAACTATCGGTTCCTTTTCTTTTTATTTTTTATTAATCATTTACTTTTTTGTTCGTTAATCTCGTGTAATAACTTTATCATATAAGATACGACTTTATGGATAAAAAGAATTTAAAAAGAAAATAGAGATCGACTTGATAAAGTTTGGAAAAAATGCAACGAAAGGGAAGCATCAGAGTTGCCACGATCAATCTACACCAAGTAAATTACCCTACCCTTCTCTCTCTCTCTCTCTCTCTCTTTCTCTCTTTCTTTCTTTCTATATTGCTCGTTACCAGCGCCCTTGAACCCTCGCGAGAATTTTTTGCTGACGACTTTAACGATTTAATGAGACTAATTGAGTTACGTCCTGTGGTGCACGCTCGCGAAATGGCTAATATCGGCGTCTGAACCAATTAATCTTCCATTCTCTGTCGAGATATCTCATTCGGATGCATTCGACTTTAAAATTTTCGAAGATTTATTTATTCTTCTTTTTCTTTTTTTTCCCTTTTTTTTTTTTAGTATTTGGTTAAGATGATCTCTCTCTCTCTCTCTCTCTCTCTCTCTCTCTTTCTCTCTCTCTCTCTCTCTTTCTCTTTCTAGTTACAATCGTCGATGCAGAAGAATAAAATTGCTTTGTGAGAGGTCATAAAGTTTAAAAGGCTGACCCTTAACGATGGTCTGTCTCGTGCATTAATGCTTACATGAGATGGAAAGTTTGCTTATTGGTTGGCTAATGTGCATGAGAGATCATTGAAAAAAAAAATGTTCATCGTATGATACTCGATCGAGCTTGTTTGCGTGCTAAGTGCTTGGATAACTTTTACTAATGGCCATCTTTTCTTTATTTCTCGATACGATATTATTACGTACGTATCTATATTACTTATATACCTACCTGCACTTACTCGTTTTTATATAAACGACGAATCGGAAATAATTTCGTCCCAATTCGATTTGAACCAAAATTTATGAAGCTCTTCTCATTGAAATATATATATATATCTTTTTTTTTATATTACATTTATATATTTTCTTTTTTCTTTTTACGTTTAAGAGAAAGAAAGAATATTTCACAAACAAATTCTTTTGAGGGAAGAATTAAACGTGACTAATTTTAGATCGTCGTAGTTTTTCTTGTTCTCTTTGTTCATTCGAAATCTTTTAAAAGTTAGAAAGAGATAGGTTGGTTCGTTAATCTCTAAAGCTAACGGGGGAAAGATTTTCACGGAGATATATCACGTTATTTATTTTCACGCTAGGGCAAGAGAGAAAGAGAGAAAGAGAGAAAGAGTGTTAACTCTTCCCTTCGTTTACGTACATAAATACTCATTTAAGCCCACCCCCGTGTGGTATCTCGACAAGACGATCCGTCTCTCGTCACTCATCCAGAACCATCGATCGTAGAACTCGATAGTCAAGGAGTTACCGTGTCGTTTCGTTGAAAATGTCCCCCCAGGATTGTACTGTCCAAAAATAAAAGTCACTTTGTCAGGATGATTCGCCAAATCGGGCAACGTTCTCTTTCTCTCTCTTTCTCTCTCTCTCTCTCTCTCTCTCTCTCTCTCTCTCTCTCTCTCTCTTTGTTCCTATCTCTCTTTTTCCAATCGATTTTATCATTTTTATAATTTCAGAAGATATTATAAAAAAATGTGTTTCTCTTTCGTTTTATTTCTTTTTTTTTTTCTTTTCAATAATATTCTCTCTCTCTCTCTCTCTCTCTCTCTCTCTCTCTCTTTTTATTCATACTTCTTTTTCTTTCTTTTTTCTTTTTTATTATTTTTCGCGATGATCGTACACGAGCAAAACTTTTCTTCGCGAAACGTCGAGAGATACCCGCTGAGCCAGGCTCTCTGTCGTACTAAAAGTTTCAAACTAAATTACGAGCAAGTCGCAATTTCGTGCCAAACGAGGATTACCACAATCTCTCTCTCTCTTTCTCTCTTTCTCTCTCTCCTTCTATCCCATTCTATCTTATACTCTTTCTCCTATCATTCCATCGAATCTTCCACCGGAATGGATTTGTCCTTTCTCGTATCCGAGAGCATAAAAATTAAAAATTCACGGGCACTTTCCCCCTTTCGTTCGGCCGTTACATACACGAATAGTGTGCGACGTATGAGACAAAGATAGAGAAAGAAAGAAAGATAGAGAAAGAGAGAGAAACAGAGAAAAGTATAGAGACAAGACGAAGAGGGAAAGAGAAAGAAAGAGAAAGAGAGAGAGAGAGAGAGAGAGAGAGAGAGCTTCGAGGCAGAGAAGGTTTTACCGACATACAAGATAATGATATACCTTCGTACCGTTATCTCGTGCATTTATCGGACCTGTATACGCCCGTACGAAGTCGGACCGTATAGCGTGTTGGTCTGTCTGTCTCTCTCTCTCTTTCTCTCTTTCTCTCTTTCATTCTCTTTCTCTCTTTCTCGAGTTTACATCGTTCGAAAGAGGAGAAGTCAAGAGAAGTTTGTTTTATTTCTTCGTTCGAAAGGCCTCTGGCGGAAGCTCTCGCGTAATGCGCGTCTGGAAAACGGTTTATTCGTGTCGCGTTCGCTTCTCTTTTCGAACGATTTTGCACCATTTCACGTCCATCGCATAATGACGTATATATCAACCCCTTGACTCATCCGTGATACGTCTTTTACCCTTTTCACCTATCTCTCTCTCTCTTTCTCTCTCTCTCTCTCTCTCTCTCTCTCTATCTCTCTTTTTCTGTCTCTGTCTCTATTTTTGTCTTTATCATTGTCTTTGTCTCTTCTTCTTGCAATGGTCCATCCTCGATAACGACGACGAAAGATTCGAGACTATCGCACACGTTAGAAACGCTTTTCGATTTTTACGAGACCTTTTCTCGATAACCCCCGATTCTTTTTATCGAACTTTGTATAGACCACACCTGGTCGTTTATACCTTATACGATATAATAATATCGAGTCAACTTCGTGGATATCGTTTTCTTTAATAATAATAATAATAATTTATTTTCTTTTATATATATATATATATATAAAAGGGAGATTCATACATTTTCCGCAAATGGATTGTTAACTCATCTTTTAAAATAAAATTCTTTTATATAGTAAATATCCGACGGACTAATATCAAAAAAAGCAATTATATCTCCTCGTTAAAGCTAACTGTATTAATGTTAAACTACAATATTATTGTTGATGTTTACTAATTGTTCGCATGAGATGAAAGAAATCAATGTTGTCGTTGGAGCTGTTCGTCGTAGGGTTCATCGTTGTCGTCGTCTTTTCAAATAATAACTCGGTCGACGGCATCCAAGTAAGCTTGTTTGTACAGTTGCTCGGCAAAAGCGAGTTTCGCGCTTTCCGTAATCCGAGAATACGTCGTTTGTTCCCTACGAATCTCTCATTCTTCTTATTTCTCTCCTTTTTCTCTTTCTTTTCAAGTTTCGCGTTTCGTACAACGAAAAAGAGAGAAACAAAAAGAGAAAGAAAGAGAGAGAGAGAGAGAGAGAGACACTTAAGCTCGTGGAATGGTTTAGTCTGGGATAAGGGTGTCTTTCACCCTCTACAAGATACTCGCTAGTTTTGGCCCTCCTTCGAAATCTCTTTCATCGTTGGAAAACGAAAGAGGAAAGAAAAGAGATAGAGAAGGGTAGAAAGAGAAAGAGAAAGAGAGAGAGAGAAGTAAAACGTTCGTAACGACTACTGTCGGTAAATAGTCGTATAGAGAGTGCGAGAGAGATAGTAATAGGATAACCGAAGACGCTGCACAATGCAATATCGTTCGCTCGCAAATCACGGCTTAGTATCCGTCTACTTTTAACCGTTATGGCGAATATTTTATGGGGATATCGTGGAATTAAAAAGCCTCTTCGCTCTTCTCCCCACTACTGAAATCGTCTTTCTCTCTCTCTCTCTCTCTCTCTCTCTCTCTCTCTCTCTCTCTCTCTCTCTCTTTCTCTTTATATATGAGTATATATATCTCTCTAGCTACTAGCGATAACAAGAGAGAGGGTGTAAGGACGATCTAAGCTACGGTAGTATGCCCTTAGGGTCGCCAATGCATCGCCATATGCCCGTAAACCCCCTCTACCTCCCTCTCCTTTTTTTTACACTCCTCTTTCTCGTATCGTTTTAAAGCACGCAGGGTGCCAAACCACTATTTGACTTTCATTACGTCTTATGAAAGACCGAAATTTATCGGGACAGATTTCTACAGATTTCTCTCTCTTTCTCTCTTTCTTTCTTTCTCTCGCTCTATAGGAAATTGACCCTCTCTCGAATTCTATGAATTTTTTCTTAGCTCGATGCTCTTTTCTAATCCACGAACCTTTCAATATAGAAGATTGTGAAGCCTGGTGGCTGATCGTTAAAGTAATAATAGTTCGTAAGTTTTATCATATTTTAGGATCAAAATTCTTTTTATTCCCCCCCCCCTCTCTCTCTCTCTCTCTCTCTCTCTCTCTCTGTTGTCAAAGGATGAGGAGAATGAGGAGGAGGAAGAGGAGGAAGAGGTGGTGAGAGATCAGGGTAGCTCGTTCGTCAAGTTCCGCCACCTAAATTCTCCGTTAAGGCCAGACTGACAAGGGAGCAATTTGCCAGTTGTTTAAGTGCCAAGTGTTAAGTGCTCTGTCGTTTATGTTTCGCCATTATTGTTTTATGTTTGGCCTCCCCTCGAGCGCATGCTTTTGTGTATCGTATATACATACGTATAATACCTATGCCAGTTATATACACTTGCACACAGTTGGGAGGTATCAAACGTGTTTTCCTCCTTCGGGTTCACCTTCTTCTCCTCCTTCTCCTCTTTCATCTCCCTCCTCTCTCTCTCTCTCTCTCTCTCTATCTATCTATCTATTCCTCTCCTCTTTCATCTTCGTGCTGTTCATCCTCGTCGTGTCTCCGCGCATAGAACGATTGAAATTAATTCGTGTTTACTGCCGACCTCGCATAAAGCCTCGGTACACCGAGAGTGTCGAGAGAAGATAGCCAACTTACCTGCAGTTTCGTGCTTTACGTTCTACGATCATCGCATTTGCCGAGAGTCTCTTTGAAAATTCATATCCCTAGGTTAAACGAGAATAACCAAGAACGACGCAAATAGAACTACTCGTTCTCAAAGAAATTTTCACGTAGTTTAAAATCGTTTAATACATCGTTCTCTTTTATCTATTCGTTTCGACGATTAATCATTAACGTTCGATAATAATAATAATCATTTCTTTTAACTTGAAACTTTAGTGATAACAATTTTAATTCGTACGCATAAACATACGCGAAAATTTCGATCGCAGTAAAAGGATCTCTTAGAGATGATTGTATTACACGGTTTATATACTATCTGCTTTTTAATTGAATTCTAAATAACCTAATATATCTTCGATCTCCTATACGATTTGATTTTAATTTTTGCTTCTTTTTTTATCCTTTTTAAACTCTAAACTTTAAGTATAGATATCTTGATAACGATCTTATCCGCGCGCGCGCCCTTCTGTACACACATTACTTATACCTACACATACATGAAAATTCCGATCGCACCCTGGCACCAAGTCGTTCGCCGATACGTCGGCAGTAAAGCAAGCTTTAATCATCTGTCGGATTAGAGCGTGAATTTCATTTGGCTTTACGAGTTTTCAAGATCAGCACCCTTCGAGATTGGGGCTGCTGTTGCTGCTACTGGTGCCATTGGTGCTGTTGCTGTTGGTGCTTGCACTACCATCGTGGTCGTCACGACCACCATAGTCACCACCGGTGTGTTACTGGCATAGAGCCGGTCGAGCGTAAAACGTTTTCGTGCCCCTACACGAACGAGTGTAAAAAGAAAAAGAAAAAAAAAAAAACGAATGAGAAAAAAGAAAAAAGAGACCCGAGGCTTATGCTTTCGTGATGTTAAATCTTTGTCATGGTCGTACACCGTTCATGGAATCCCCTAGACCGATGATGGAGTGGTTTAACGCGTTCGTAGTAACGAGATCGCGACGTATCGAATTTCCTGTCATCTCGTGAACGATTCACGTACTTTTTTAAAAGCCCCATAATGGTTCTTTAAAAACTCTAACATATAAAGTAACGTTCTGAGTAATAGGATGACTGATTTAATAAATATACATATTTTCTTTCTTCTCCTTTTCTATTTTTTTTTTTTTCTTAATATAAATGACAGATATAGTAATAGTAATATATTTGAATTTTTTGTAAATATTTAACGAACGAAAAATTACGATTTTTTCTGTTTTCTTTTCGTAGAAACTACGATCAACAAATTTGAACTATTTTGAATTAAAATTTAATAACAAGATGAAAGATCGATTGTTCGTATATAGATAAGAAAAAAGAGAAGCGTATTACAAATTTTTCGTACAGGGTGTATAAGATGAAAAATAAATTTTAGTTCAAATACATTCCAGCGCAATTTTATATTATATCGAGTAATAAGATAAAATAAAACGATAACATTATCTTTCTCCCTTGTACATAGAAGACGCGAGGGATCTCTTTTACAATTTTAACGCGAACGTAAAAGAAAGAAAGAAAGATAGAGAGAAAGGGAAAGTGGGAGAGAGGGAGCCTTCGAAAAAGCAAATATATTTTTTAACGGCGGTCGAGTTAACGTTTCAGGGGGTAGTTTTAACGGGCCCGTTTAAAGATCATCGTGTCGAGGGAAAATATTGTTAACAGGGTTTCGTTGACGAGCACGTTCAAATAACGATGGTATTCGAATAGAATTCTTAACATCATTGCTCTCTCTCTCTCTCTCTTTTAAAATTCGTTTTAATAACGAAATTTGACGATTTATTCTTCACAAACATAGACCGGCATATCGTATATCAGAGATCGCGATTCCCTGCGAATCAGTGGTTAGACGTTTTGAAAAGTTCCAAAGCGCATCCCCAAATCCAATATATCACGCACGTGTCACGACTGTCCCGCTACAATAAATTGTCATCAAGCCTACCCGCATCGGTCTGTCAAAGCTGCTATAATGGTTATAACGCGTTCGTTCGTGAGAATATAGAAATAATTTCGCTGGTTAACGAGTTACAACGTTAGTACTTGCGAACGCGCCAGTGATTTTTCTTTCGAAAACTTGAAAAGAAAAGAAAACTTTATTTTCGTTCTCGGAGAAACCGTGATAAAATTTAAAAAGATAGAGAAAAGAAGTACCTCGCGAGTGTACTCGGAACAAACGTGACAAAAGTGACATATACTGCAGAATAGAAGAAGAAGCTGAAAGGTATGAAACACGTATCAGAAAAAGACGACAGAAATTACGATAGAGATTATGGAGTTTTTAGGGAGGGGATCGGTAGGTGGATGAGGGTGGGAGAGGTGGGTCGTAGAATGGGAAAGAGAGTACCCTCCCGGAAAAAGCGTTTCTGGGTCATTACGCGGCCATAATCACTCTCATAAGCCGGAATCGCGAGACTCGAAAACTATTAGCATATTAATGGCCGGCAGTTCAGTTAACCCTTTCATCAGCGTCGGCCAGATTTGCATCATTTCTTCTCTCGCTCTTCTATCGTAGAAGGGATAGGTAAAGGATGGGAGTGAGGGGTAGGGTGGGGGATGGTTAGGCAGATAGGAGAACACGAGAGACGACGTCTCGCCACGTCGCGTCGTCTCGTGGCCGGAACGGAACGCAAGCGGGACGTAGTGCGGGACGAAACGCGGGACGGGGTGGCAGTGCGTTAAAAGCCCGGCTCGGCCACCCTCGCGAAGTCTCGCGAAATTAACATGACAAACTACCCCCAGGAATAAATGGGTGGGGGTTTGAAAAGATATATCGTGCTGGATATGCGGGTGTACGGTAGAAACAATAGGATGCCCTTTTGCGAGTAGGGCCGAGAGTCGTCCCAACCCTCAGCGCCCAATATCCAACCTCCAACCCCCTGAATCTCTTGACTGCTGCCTCTCCGCCACCTCATCTGCGCCCTTAAAACGAAGCGACTAAAAAGCTATGGAGAATTTAGTCGGTTTCGCGAGACTCTATTATATTCTCTATTAATTACTTTTTAACAAACCGGATCTGTCATTTTGAAGCTTAGCCCCTATCTTTCTTTCCATTTTGTATTTATCTTTTTATTTTCATTTCGTTTGTTTTCTCTCTTAACTCTCTCGAGATTCCTCTTTATCGATCAAATCAATTTGTTTATAATTCTAGAATATACGTGCGCGTGTATGTTTGCGTGTTGCGTGTGTGTCTGTGGTTTTCTTTTTTTATTTGTTTGTTCGAAATCATTGTTAAGAACGTCAGGATGATTTTAAAGATGATTTAAGTGTTGCCGAACGTCGTTAATTTATCTTCAACACTAACACAAAGATCTCGAAAGACACTGACGTAAGTACTCATCCTCGTGCTTTCTTGCCAACAGCTTCGCGGCTTAGCACGCAATTTAACGAGTTACCAGTCGAGCCACAATAACGAAGTTTGACAAGCGAGGCCAGGAAAGGCGTGCGCTCGTACGACCACTCGTTTTCTCCCTCTTCTCTTCTCTTCTCTTCTCTTCTCTCTCCTCTCATCTCCTCTTTTCTCCTCTCCTCTCTTCTCCTCTCTCCTCTTCTCTTCTCTTACGAGAATCGTAAAGGCGGTCCGATGAGAGCGCAAAAGAGAGGAGATTCGCGAAGGTAGCTGAGAAAAATTAGCATGCTAATTCGCCCTCCGTCGTGGCTGCCTCGTAAACTTCGGTAATTAACGCTTCTCCCTCTTTACGCCTCGATCTTCGTCGCATCAAAATTCTATGCAAAATATTCCCGTGTAGACTTCGATATCTCGTTCTAATCATTGCTATTATTATTATTTTTTTACTTTTCGTTATTATTATTATTTATTTATTTATTTATTTATTTATTTATTTATTCGCACTGGTTTATAAACAATAATGTCGGAATTCGTATTAGTACGGTTGTCATAGAAATTTTCTGAAATTTGATTATTATTATTGCGTTTAGTATTATCGTCTTTCGTATCTCTGAATGAGTATGCTTTTAGGTCTCGTATTACTGTTGTTGATTTTATTCTTCTTACTGAAATTGATGAATGATATTTATTATTGTAACTTCATCTTATTTCTCTTAATTAATCTCTTAAGCTAGTAGTCTTATATATTTTCTTCTTCTGAATATTTGATTTCAATGTTATAGAGTCATTAGATATTTGCCACGTCGACGAGGTATGTTACTTTATTTATTTCGTTTGTTATTACTGTTATTTCCGATTTATTAATTTCGATTATCTTGTCTGCTAGCATGATATTCTCTCAGTATACTTTGTCATTATTATTATTATTATTATTATTATTATTATTATATTTTTTATTTCATTTTATTATTATTTTTATAATCATGCTCGTTGTTAGAAACTCAAGCTCGTATTTTTTGGCTTTTACGAGTTGCACGACTTTCGAGCTTGTTACAATTTGTCGTTGGCGTTTATCTCCGGCTGCCGGGCCTTTTTACGACTTTCTTCTTTTCCTCGAAAGTAAGAAAAAGAAGAGAAGAAAAAGAAAAAGAAGAAGAAGAAGAAGAGAGGGCGTCAGGAAGAACGAAGAGGTCCTTTTGATGGCCGTAGTAGTCGGTGTGCTGGTAATGAGGAGCCTGGGATCCTTTCAAGGATGCTTTCTATAGAGCAGCCCGTCGGGATTTGATAATTACAAGGATTATTTCGGATTTTAAAAGGCTACGGCAGCCGCACGGCCCTTATCGCCAGACCGCGAGAAAATTTTAAATCTGCTCATTAACCGTGCCGACCTCTGTGATTTTTCCTTTCCACTTTGCTGAGTAACCAGGTATGTATTTCGCGTTTTTCGCGAACGAACTTTAACGCTTCGATCTCTCACTCGAATTTTTCGTGGTCTCACTCGTCATCCGTTCTGGTATTGTGTCGTTTCTCATAATTGGTGCTTGATTAAGAAAGACTCGTGCCAGGACCAAAAGTTGTTGGATGAAGAATAAAAAATTAAAAAAAAAAAAGAAAGAAAGAAAGAAAGACAGACAGAGAAACATAGAGAGGGAGAGAGAGAGACAGAGAGAGAAAATAATCAGCTTTTTACGCAGGAACAGAAGTGGAACGCGTTCAGTCGATAGAGGAGGGTAAAGAAAGAAAAGTAGTATTATATAAAAGAGAATTTTTTTCGGTAGAAAAGAAGTCGGAGTTAAAACGTTAACGCGGTTATAACCGCGTCTATATAAACCCATGTAATTTAGATTTTTATATATAACACACGCATATTTGTACTTTTTCTTTTTTCTTTCGAATTTTCATTTCGTTTATATCATCTTAAATTTAACTATTACATATCCCGTCGATTGTTTCGATCAAATTATATCGTACCTGCCATAAACAATTAATCATTCATATAAATTTATGTATAAACACGAAGATCAATTAATTTACAGAATATTAAACGTCCTAATCATTCTTTCTCCATTTTTAATAATTACTTATCGCGTTCTCATAGTTATCGATAGAACACAATTACAAGTAGAAAGGGATAAGTCGTTATTAAGGTATTGGAATCATAAGATATAACTTGTAGAACATTTCTCGTTATAATCAGTTGGCCGTAAGCCACCGATCGAGTCGAGTGCTCGTCTTAACGAAAATAATTGGCCGTCGTTAAGAGCTTAAGGTAGCTCCTCTCGCATTACCACCCGATATTCCTCTCTCTCTCTCTCTCTCTCTCTCTCTCTCTCTCTCTCTCTCTCTCTCTCTCTCTCTCTCTCTCTTTCTTTTTTTTTCTTTATATTCGTCAATAAGTCCGTCTCCGTTTCATTCACCCTCCTCTAGCAACGTTGAATCTCCGGTGAAAATATTGTTGATGGGTTATTAAATTAAACGATTTTTCTTATTGTACTTGGGTGCGCACGTTAGGTATATCCGCTATTTCGGGGTTGAACTCGTCGCATCTTTTCCTTCGTTCGTCCCATGGGGCACTTCTGGTGTACTGTAACGCGCAAGGGGTCGTTTCATAGCAACCCCCATACAGTAATTATGCTTTTCTTTTTATGTCCGCGTCATTTCATTGGACCCGATATAATAAGGCATTGTTGCGTAGTCGTTGTGATATAGGGACGAACCAAGGCTTCTCTCTCTCTCTCTCTCTCTCTCTCTCTCTCTCTCTCTCTCTCTCTCTCTCTCTGCTTATATCTCTTTTCCTCTCTCTCATTCTTTTTATTTTGATTTCATCGCAGATCAACGGACCTAATTAGATTCTTTCGTTCGATCCGTCGATTTTCTCAGAAATAGCCTCGTAATCGTAATCTTGGATAACGATGCCCGAACCGTGATTGGTTCTTTACAAGAGTTTCTCTTCAACGATGTCGAGTGGATTTAATGTAACCTTAGAGAAAGAGGATCGAGAAAATATTGAAGGATTCGTCGAAAATATCTTCGAACTGTATACTTATAAATTACGTTCGCACATTTTGATTTGTGATTCTCTAACTTTACCATCTTTAGTATATTTGTACTAACTTTTACATACGAATACAAAACATATGTCTCTACACATACACACATACACACATTTAAATATATATATATATATATATATATATATATATACATACGTATGGACGTATGTACGTGTGTGTATACAGGTAGATACTACTAACACGAGGACAACACCACGCCCACCCATCGAGATAAAAGTAAGCGTTCGTCAGGTTTTGCAATCATATGGAAATAAGGTGCTAAGTAAGAGTTAAGGTGAGCGTGTTTACTCAAGTGGCGCCAGTCTCTCGACGTTCGTCTTTCTTCCATTCTTTTCGAGTCAACTTGGTTCCTCGTTCTCTCTTCCTCTTTATTTCTTCCTTTCTTTCTTTCTTTCTTTCTTTCTTTCTTTCTTTCTTTCATTCTTCTTTCATCTCTTTCTTCCTTTCTTTCTTGTTCTTTCTGTCTCCTTTCTTCTTCTCTCTTATATACGTTCGTCTGTATCATCGTAACATAATAGACGCGAGTGAAACAACTTTCGTAAGAATTCAAGCCACGGATGCATGTAACGGAACATTAAGTGTTTGATTTTGAAAGATTTATTTGTTCACGGTGTTGTCTTGGAATACTCCCTTAACTGATTTTACTTCACCTTACTCGAAATCCCATCGATCTTTTATTTCTCTTCTTTTCTTTTTTCCTTTTATTTTTTTATTCTGTTTTTCTCTCCTTCTCTTTATCCTTTTCTCTCCGTCCAAGATATTTGAGATCAAAAAGATTTTCACGTTTGTACGAAAGAAAGAGTTTTTACGGAAATAGGATAGGAAAGGGTCGATATTTGGGTTAAAATCTCTCCCGCGTCGATTCGACGTCACTCGGCGTCGCATCGTCGACTAGTTTTCCCTCTCTCTTTCTCTCTTTTTCGCGGTCTCCACGAAAGACGCAATAAACCCGCGAACTCTCTCACTCTCGGAAACTCTATTTTAATTTCCCAGTCCCCTGGATATCT
This sequence comes from Vespula pensylvanica, assembly GCF_014466175.1. Classification (NCBI taxonomy): domain Eukaryota; kingdom Metazoa; phylum Arthropoda; class Insecta; order Hymenoptera; family Vespidae; genus Vespula; species Vespula pensylvanica. The sequence goes on from NC_057694.1 coordinate 1,809,714, forward strand.
TTTGAACGTTCCGGGAGGAAAGACCACACAGCGAAAAAGTCGAACTTTGGCGAGAGTCTCTTCATTTCCTCTCTCTCTCTTTCTCTCCCCTCTCCTCTCTCTCTCTCTCTCCCTCTCTCTCTCTCTCTATTTCGCTCTCTTGCTCTTTGAATACAGAAGCTCCTCTCACTATTAATATTAAAGCGTAGGGGAGTAGAAGAGGAGACAAAACGTCGTCGTTATCGAACAACAACCAACGTAGACAACCAACCGAACCGTGCTCGTATAGGAGGTAAAGACAATGATTAGATTTACAAGTTAGAGAGAGAGAGAGAGAGAGAGATAGAGAGAGAGATAGAGAGAGAAATTTGAACTATATCGACAAGCTTCGCTTCTCTAGATTTCGATTAGATCGCAATACATCGTTTGAAGTGCACTTAATGTGAATTCAACAACGAGGATGATGTTGTCTTTGTTACACACACATTCTCTCTCTCTCTCTCTCCTCTCTCTTTCAATGATAGTCGTCTAGTAGAGAACTCCTTTCAAAGGATATTGCATAAGGTGCACGTTGTAGGGGTGTCTGACAAGTCTCTTATCCAATTCTCGATTGCTCTGTGAACTCGATAATAATTCTAACTTATTTTAGATATATCGTCGCATATAAATTAAACTTCATTTAACTTAACTTTCATATCACGAATTTCTATTTCCACGTTTAGATCAATCACCTTTTCGCGTTTAATAGATAAATAGAGAAAGGAACGATGTTAGATAGGTGCGTGGAAATTCTCATACGCGCGAGAGATATATGATAATTCTGGAAAAACTGCTTTGCAATGCGAGACCTGGATCAAAAAGAAAAAAGGGAAAAAAAGAAACAAGTAGAAAAGGATGGGAGAAGTCTCTTCAATATACTCGAGTAGTCGGTGTAAAGGATATCTCTTTCTCGTCGTACTAAATATAAGTGCTATGAGGAAAAAAGGACGACAGGCTTAAAACATTTTTATTCGAATCCCCTCTCCTTCTCTGATGGAAGGACGACGAAGAGAGTTAAAGAACGAGACAGAAGAAGAGAGAGATAGGTGTATCAACGAAAGGAGAGAAAAAAGGGTGGCAGAGTGGGGGGAGGTGAAGGTGTCCCGAAGTTTTTCGGGGTGGTTGTCGGATATAATCACCGCAGTACCCTTCTTACCCTTCTCCTCACTCCATCTTTTTCTTTTCCTTCTTCTTCTCCTTTTCCTTCTTCTTCTTGTCTTTCTCCTTCTCCATCGTTTTCTTGAGCAGCCCTCTCTCTCTCTCTCTCTCTCTCTCTCTCTCTCTCTCTCTCTCTTTCATCCCCTCCCTCCTTCCATCTCGTATTTCGTCTCACCGCATTGTCCCTTTCAGTCCCTTCGGGATTGCGGGGCCAACATGGCGAGATATCGGATCAATTTTTTAAGCCGAGGGTGCCGAGACTTTACACTCCTTGAAAGACGACATCGACGACGACGACGACGACGACGACGACGACGACAAGGACAAGGACGAGGACAACGATGGAAAAGTTAGGGTGTAACAGCGTGCCTTCGCGAAAGCTCTCGGGGGTTGATTCGAAAGAAAGAGAGAGAGAAAGAGAGAGAGAGAGAGAGAGAGAGAGGAAGAAAAAAAGAAAGAGAGAAAAATGATGATCGAGAGATAGGCAGAGAGAGAAAGAAAGAAAGACAGAGAAAGAAATAGACCGAGGGTGAAATCAAGCCGCGAAGAAAATTAAAACGAGGAACCGAAGGATCTTGAAAGGATCACGCGAACATCCTGCTCGCGCATTTCCCAACACTTTCGTCCGAACCCTCTCTCTTTCTCTCTCTCTCTTTCTCTCTCTCTCTCTCTTTCTCCCTCTCATTCTTTTTTTCTTTCTCTTTCTCGACAAAATACTAACCTACGATTCTTTCTCTGTCTCTATACCTTCTGAACCTTTTTTCCAAGTTGGAGCCTCTACGCAATGTAAAAAAGAAAGAGAATGCCATGATTGCTCGCGCCTCTTCTTCTTCGACTTTTCACCGACCCCACTCTTCACTTCTCATTCTCTCATTCTCTCTCTCTCTCTCTCTCTCTCTCTCTCTCTCTCTCTCTCTGTCTCTCACTCGTATTCTTTTTTTCTTTCTTCTCATTCTCATCCTCTTCCGCGTTGGTCCATTGTCGTAACTCTCCTCCAATTTCCATAACGAGAAACTCCGCGACGAGTGGATCCTTCTAGGTTTTTCGAATTATTAAATCATTTCTAAGAGCATGATCCTAACAAGTGTATAAATGAAAGAATTTTTCAATTTGTATAGAATATCATTAGAAACGATAGTTACTTTTTTTTTTAAATAGATTGTTTGAAATATTGGATATTATATATATTTCTCTTTCAGAAGCGTACTGCGTACCATGTTACGGAACATGGGAGAGTAAACAAAGAGAAAGAGAGACAGAAAGAGACAGAAAAATAATAAACTAAAGTAAGGACGATGAAGGAATAGGGAGGTATAAAAGGAAAACGATCGAATTTTTGACTGGCAGTCGCGTCTCACGGCAACGGGTAAGCTTCGTAAATCGCTTCATTTCCCAGTCGAGGATTATAACGCCCTCGACCACCAATAATAAAATAAATCACAGCCTCGTAAAGGCATCCGTCATGCCGGCGAACTCACTCGTGTATATATATACAGGGTGTCTTGTTTATCTCGAAAATATGGAATATCTTGTGAAAGACTAAATCTATAGATTTGATAAGAAGCATAACATGTAGTGCTAATTTTATTTTGAAAATCATATATACATATATATATACATATCTATACATATATATAATATAATGCATTATATTCTGTTGCATGAGTCTCCTCATCCATTGGACGTACGATTGGAAGACAAGTGAGCGGACTACGATGGGCACAACAACGAAAAGATATCCAGCATCATCTCTTGCAGCATGACCAGTCTGGCTGTTACTATTTTTGAAAACGATGATCCGTCATCTGTCAGGATAAAATTATTGCACACAAATCATCAAATATCGTGACCATGGACTTGAATCAGAACTCTCCTAGTAACGAAGAACGCTTCTCTACCATGAAAAGGATCCAATGAGCCAGATTACAGACATCCCTTCACGAAAAATACTTTACATTAAATTATAGATTATTATATTATATTATATTATATTATAATTTATATGATTAAGTAATTATAGATGTAATTAGAAAATAAAATGTATTTTTGTAAATAAGTATTTGAAATGAAAATAAATATCTATTATGAATAACAATTAAATGTGTTCTTTTAAAATACCACCTGTAACACACCAACCATTCCTCGTATACCAAATTAGTAAGTATCCAATAAGTATATATAACGAAACAACATCAATATAATATAACAAATCACAAGCTGACAATTTCCGGGGAACCAATACCTTCTATTCTTTTAAAAAGACAAACACCACACCTGAGACTGCGTGAGACTGGAACCGCGTGCTACCTCCTGGCACATCATATGATCCTGTTACAAATCTCAATTTGCGG
>NC_057694.1:1813340-1919487 GCF_014466175.1 Vespula pensylvanica
ATCTCAATTTGCGGGAAAACTGTACGCTTTAACAGTAATTTGAATTTTTATCAGAAGGTAATGAGTGACTTGGAGGTGGTGGAATTTCGTGTGCCACCTCCTGGCACATCATATGATCCTGTTACAAATCTCAATTTGCGGGAAAACTGAAGGCTTTAACAGTAATTTGAATTTGTAGCAGGAGGTAATGAGTGACTTGGAGGTGGGGAGATTTCGCGTGCCACCTCCTCGCACATCGTATGATCCTGTTACAAATCTCAATTTGCGGGAAAACTGAACGCTTTAGCAGAAATTTGAATGTTAAATAGGAGATAATAAGTGACTTGGAGATTGCATGATCTCAGATGCCACTTCCAAATCTGTCAAAGGGAATTTTTTTAGAAGGAGGAGTAATGGTAGGTTTTTATTGAGAACACATTGGATATTATTATCAAATATCTTTATTTTCATTTTTTTGTATACATAGTAAATACATTGCATTTTTTAATTATACACATTTATTTTTTCGTATTAATTACTCCTTTTTATTGTAAAATTACTGTTTAAAACTACTCTATGCAAATAACTTGCTTCTTATCTAAATTCATGTTTCTCCAATTTTCGACTGAAATAAACGAAGTATATTTCACAAGTCGTTTGGCCTTCTTTTGATACCTGGAATGGTGCAACCTGCAACCAGCAATAAAGGATTATACTCTTTATATACTCAGGAATTTATAATTTATTTTATAGCACTTTTTTATTCAAAGAGATTTGTAAAAACATTGTTTTGTTATATTTAGTACCTCACTAAACGTTTCCATTTTCCTAGTTAAACTGGAACACCCTGTATATCCATGGTATCTCTGTAGGTATTTGTGTGTCTGTACATTCGTATGTAAGTACTTATACTAGCACCAATACGCACGAGAGTGACGGCGTTGCGGTTGTAATATAGTTTAGTGCTAACGCACGAATGCTTAGGCGGATGCTGCGCCATAGTAGTGGACCAAAGTACGCGGGGGCTATATTTCTTTATTTAATGCTGGTAGTAACGCGCCGCGATGGCAAATCCGTTTTATTCTTACGCTGAGTCAGCTCGCGAAACGAGGTAGGAGAGAAGAAGAGAGAAAGGGAGAGAGAGAGAGTGAGAGAGAAAGAGGAAAAAGATGCTGACTTTCTTCAAGGAGAAATCACCCAACTTATTTTCTATGATTTTACCTTCGATATTCTTCGATATCGAATTTAAATAATTTTCTTCTGGTATTTGCGCTAAAAGATTACACATAAATATATCTACAAATATAGATATTTTTAAAGATTGGTTATATATTTTTATAAAGAGATATATTCTCTCCCTATTTCTCTCTCTCTATTTTCCGCTCTTTCTCTCTTTATTACGTTATTTCACTTATATTATAATCAAATGACGGAGATACAAAGGAGAAATTTATACATGTAAATTTCATATAGATAAAATCGGTCAGAATTAATGGCCATCGAGTGTAATTCACTTTATTCGAAATATCGAACGAAACAAAATTCGAGAGCAGTCGTTTGGAATCATCGTCGTTGGAAGCACGTGATTACAACGGTTCCAATAAATTTACTGTGCTCGTTACAGCCGACTACGTTTAACGATCGCTTTGACCCAATTACAAAAAAAAGAAGGGAAAGAAAGAAAGAAAGAAAGAAAGAAAGAAAGAGAGAGAGAGAGAGAAAAAGAGAAAGAATACATTGTTCGTTGTAAAAAGATCGTTTTTCGATACTGACAACAACGGGTTGTTCCAGTGACCCTTTCTAACCAAATTCGAATTTGCATATTCGAGTTACGATCATTTTCGTGTTTTCTTTTTTCTTTCCTTTCCCTTTCCTTTTTCTTTATTTTCTTCTTTTCTTTTTCCATCTTCTTTTCCTTTAGCGAGCATCGAAAGAAATTGACGATATAAAACGGTCGTCTCTTTTACGATGAGCGCGTGTGTGCAAATTCGCGGAGGAACCAATAAAAAGAGGAAATAATAACACAAAGCGGGGGTGAGGCACCCTTCGACCAAAAAAGAAAAAAAGAGAAGGAAAGAGAGAGAGAGAGAGAGAGAGAGAGAGAGAGAGAGAGAGAGAGAGAGAGATCTGTTTGGAATTGTTTGCATTTACGGAGCATATTTTTACGATATTTATTTGCCGGCTCGCAAGAACGACGTTGAGAGAGTTCGACTGTCAGACGCAGCAATGGTGGTAGTAGCAGCTGAGCGGGCAGAGAGAGAAAGAGAGTGAGAAAGAGAGAGAGAGAGAGAGAGTGAGTGAGAGAGAGTGAGTAAAAGGGAAGAAGGGGTCTTCTCACTTTCTTTCTTGGCAGTTCGATCCTTACGACGAGCCTTACGACGCGGAGAAAATCGTAAAAGGGTGTACGGAGTCAGCGAGTAGAACGGCAGCGAGCGAGAACGTCGCTCGATATAAAATGCAGAGGTACGATAAAACGAAGCCGGTAGCTCTCGAGTTATCGTCGATTAGAGCTGCGATGGAATAGCCTCGATTTCGTTTTACTTTGCGAGAGAGAAGAAAAAGAGAGTGAGAGAGAAAGAGAGAGAGAGAGGGGCAAGATGGTGGTTTTCTCAAGTCCGAGGAAGTAGAAAATAAATGCCAGTGTATATTCGAGAAACGCCTACGAATATCGTCTCTTCGACATTCTCGATATCCTGTCAAGTTCGAGATAAAGTTGAAGGAGAGAGAGAGAGAGAGAGAGAGAGAGAGAGAGAGAGAGAGAGAGAGAGAGAGAGAGAGAGAGAATAATTTTCTTCTTCTTCTTCTTCTTCTTCTTCTTCTTCTACTTTCGATGTTAAACTCGATCTACGAGAACCCGTCTATATTTTACTTTTCACGATGCCGCAAACGAGGTGGAAAGTTAAAAGGCCGAAGAAGGTGTATATAAGTGCCGGTGGTAAAAAGGGACGATGAAAATTCAGTACGACGAAAGGACCAACGTTACTCTCTTTCTCTTTCTCTTTCTTTCTATCTTTCGTCGTAGTAAGTGATAACCACCGAGATAAATATTATATGTGCGTCGAAATAAAAAAGAAGACCGTAAAGTCGGCCACAAGCGGCAACAACTTATTGCCAGTTCTACTCTCTCTCTCTCTCTCTCTCTTTCTCTCTCTTCTCTCTTCGTTTTCTTTCTCTTTCTCTTTCTCTACTCTTTCGTCGATTCGATCTACCGAGGGTGTTAAAGGATGCCCGTGAAAATCGAATGTGAAGAGGAAATTAGCTCGCTAAAGGTGCCTTCCTATGGGGTATAGCCGACTGTAAAGATAAAGGCGACGCGAAAAACGACAGGAATTTCTCGAAGGTTCTGCGATATAAAAGAAACTCGGCCATCTTCGACGTATTCAATGCCTTAGGTTTATTCGAAGCATAAGCTTCCTTTTTCGTTCCCCTTTTAAAGATAGAAGAAGAGTTTTTTTTTTTCCTTCCTTTTTTACGAAAAACTCATGGCCTCGGGGTTAAGACGCGAAGAGAGGTAGAATGGAGAGGGATATGCCTTCGACTTTCTTTTTATTATCGAAAAGTAAGAGAAAGCCATGAGAGAAGAAAACAAAAAGAAAGAGAGAGAGAGAGAGAGAGAGAGAAAGGAAAAGTCGATCGCTTTTTCGTCTCGTTTACAACCACGAATGCAAATAGAAAGCCGTATCCGGCATGGTTCACCGCTCCGTTTGACTTCCTTCTTTAAGAAGAATACCACCCCTATCGCTTACTTAACTACCATGGCAGAAATAATAAAATGCAGATTTCCATTTGGATCAGTGTACTTAAAAATGTCTTCTTTCTTTCTTTCTTTCTTTCTTTTCATTCTTTTTTTCAACGCTAATCACGTACCTCGACATACGACGAGAAAAGTTTCTATATAAAATCGATATTATATCGAATATTCCTTACGATTAATCGATCACACGTCGATCACATTCCATCCGATTAATTTTCATCTTTACACATTTCTCGTTAAACGTATATATCCTGTTCGTAACAGTTAATGTTTCACATTGAAAGCCTTCATAAAATGTTCGGTTAAGGATAGATATTATATGATTTGGAAATAATTCGTCTAAAGGGGGATTTGATTTGATCCTCGTGTGTCTTATACGGAGTTAAGATTTTTCGCGAACAGGATATCAACGACGCGACATTGATCGTGAAGAAAATAAGAAAAAATAAAAGTAGAAGGAGAGAAAGAAAGAGGGAGAGAAAGAGAGATAGAAAAGACGGAAGTCGCGTAATCTTTCTCACTTTCTCCAAAGTTTATATTTACGAGGACTTTTCCGAATGCAGCGTTGTCACGGTGCGAATCGTTCGTTTTCGTCGTTTTCGCCTTTTTCGTCGCGCATCTTCGCCGAGAGAAATTGCACGCGAGAAGAGAAAGAGAACGAGATAGAAAAGTACCAAAGGAAAGGAAGAGATAGCGAGAACGAAGAGAGAAAAACGCGTCGCCCGGCCTCCGGGCATTAGCAGTGATATTTTATTCATGAAGCACCTTATATACACGCGGGTGCCTAACCCAAACCCGAGTGCAATGCGAGAGCTACTAAATAAAACATCCATACGCGCCTCGCCCATAAATTTCTACACGGCTGATAGATTTACAAGCCGCCCTTGCCGAACTGATATTTAAATTAGTCCAACTACGTCGAGAGAGTAGGAAAGGAGGAAAATAAAGAGAGAGAGAGAGAGAGAGAGAGAGAGAGAGAGGGGGTGTAGGGAAGAGAGAAGGGGTCGTTTGGTTCGCCGCGGGTGGCATATACGCTACCACCACCCACCCCTTTTCAGTTTACGCGGAAAAACGCACTGGAGAAAATATGCTCCTAGCGACGAGTTCATCGTGTTTACTACCGGTAGAAATTTATTTATTTATTTATTTTTTTCTTTTTTTTATTCGGAGACAGAAAGAGAGAAAGAGAGGTAGGTAGGTAGATAGGTAGGCAGGTAGGTAGATAGGAGAAAAAAAGAAATGGACTCGTCTTTTATCTTTTGTGCATGTCAAACGAATCGAATCTCTTTGTTTCTCTCGATACCTCGTATGTGGAGAAAATAAAATTATCCGCGATTTTTTCCCCTTTGAGAGAATTTTCGATCGAAATTAACGGGATTAAAAAAAATGTATATATATATATATATATATATATATATATATATATATATATATATATATATATAAAGAAACAAGGGCTTGCCATTTTCTCTCTTTTTCTCTCTTTCTTTCTCGTTGTATCACATTTCAATACAAAGAAAATACTACCGCTGATTTCAGATCCTTTTAAGAGATGGATTCGAGTTGAAATTAACGGGATTAAAATATATGAGAAACGAGGTCGAGTGAAAAAAGGGCTTGCCCTTTTCCTCTCCGCGATCCACTCGTTCTATATACCTAACAACGCTTCATAATTCATCAAAATCGTCGTGGTAGCTCCCGCTGCGGTATTCCGCGACCCTCCAGTCGGTAACATCTTCAGAACAGCCACCCGTTTGCTGTCAGTAGGCCACTGGCCCACTTACTAAGGGAACGGGGTTGAAAAGACAAGAAGAATTAAGTGCAGCACACCCCTCTGCTTGCCGGTTTCTTTTCTAAGGGTCTTTGCTGTTGCTGCCATTGCTCCTGATCTTGCTATTGCTGTTGCTGTTGCTGTTGCTGCTGTCGCTCTTGTTACTGCTGCTGCTGTTGCCGCTGCTTGAAACGTACGAGTTTCATGCTATGAGGGAGTAAATAATGAACGAAGGGATGATACGTTTCTGAGGAACCGAGGGTAACTTTAGTAGGTCAATACCTTGCTCGCGAGCTTCCTCTTCTTCTTCTTCTTCTTCTTCTTCTTCTTCTTCTTCTACTATTTTTACTTCTACCTTTGAAAGAATCCAAAGAACAGAGGAAAATAGAAAGGAAACAAGATTTTTGATCTATTCGAATTTACTTCTTTTCTTTTCTGTATTGTTTCTACAATCAAATCTATGATTGAAACGTCAAAAGAAAAAAAGAGAGTATGAAGTAACGAACGTAAAATACTATTAGATTTCTATACGCTCGATATATTTATTTTTATGATTATATTAAATAATACACCACAAGGTAATATCTGATTATACAGTTTCTACTTACTTGCAATATAAAAGAGAAAGAAATGCATAAAGAAGAGACTAAAAGAAAAAATAGATTACTCGATATAAGATAAGGAGAATGATAAAAAAAGATAGATGGACGATGAATGAGAAGAAAAGGGATTGATAATGATGTATGACACGAGCTCTCTGACAAAAGGAAATCTCTGAAAAAGATCTTGAAACTAAAAACGTTTCTATATTGATCGAAATATCCTTTTATGCTTAGGAAAAGAAGCACTGGAGATATACAACAATTCGTAAAGCTATAGATAAATAAATCGATCTTCTTGGGCGAGGAGATTCAAAGAGAAGAAATATCTATATACTAACTATATATACAATGGATCCAGAAGAAGTACTATAGTTAAGTACGAAGGTAGGATGAGGATCGTCGTTCGTTCTCGATGATTTCCTTCGATCGGACGTTACGTTGCTGGTTTTACGACTTCGTGGCGCATTCTAGAGAAAGAGAGATGTAGGAGAGATGAGGTAACGGAGGTGATGGGTGGAGAGAGTTGGAAAGAGAAGAAAGAGAGAAAAAGAGAAAGAGAGAAAGAGAGAGAACGGCTTTACGCGTGGAATATGCTAAACCGAGATCCGCGGAAACTCAGACCACGTTTCCTCTCCATGCAAATGGCTGGAAGGTCTAATGACGATCCCATGCCGTGGGCGCAAATCGACGGGACCAATTTTTCCTTCATTCTTATTCTCCTTTCTCTCTTTCTCTTTCTTTTTCTTTTTATCACACGAGACCATTGCACCCTCCTTTCCGTACCACCCTTCTCATCCTCCATCTCTCTCTCTCTCTCTCTGTAACTCTCTCGGTAATGGTACATATCGGTGCGAGCATTCGAATGCAAAGCGAGTCGTATCACTTTGCAAAAAAGAGAATGAAAGAGAAAGAGAGAGAGATTTTCTCTCAGTCCTTTCATCGGAGAACGGATAGCGTATTTTACTCGTCGTGAAGTCAAGTGCGAAAGGGACGACACAACTGAGACAAGGAAGGGAATTCCTAGGACACAAGGGTTCAACGAAGCGTCCTCGATCTTTCTTGTATCGATAAACTTCTTCGTTGTCTTTTTCTTTTTCTTTCTTTTCTTTTTTTTTTTTTTCATCCTCTTTAGTCTACCCTTTTTTCTTTTTTCTCTTTGTCTTTCTCTCTCTGTCTTTCTCTATCTCTTTCTATAAAAAGATCGCCGATCGCGTCTTGTTTAGGGAATCTTCGGCTTACCTGTGAAATTAAATAAGGCTCAGAGAGTGACAGAGGATAAAAGTATCGTGTAACTTTCCACCCGGAAGAGATCATCGTGAATTGGTAGAAGGGTGTCCGATATAGAGAGGGATTGGCTAAAGTGTTACGATTTCGTGACAATACTCGATATACCTACATTGTTTTCTTATCTCTTGATGGTTTAGGAATGCGTGACGAACAAAAAAGAAAAAGGAAGGGTAGAAAAAACAGGGGATGTCAGAGAAAGAAAGAAAGTGAGAGAGTGAGAAGGAAAAGAAAGACGAGGAGAAGGAGGAGGAAAGAAATAGTCCAGAGAACTAACGACACGAAATACTTTTTCCTTTCCCGTGAGTAAATAAATGTCTTGATTCATTTAATGTTAGCCTCGTTCATTTATTTAGTCCGATATTGAGGGGAAATTGGGTCAAATGGGGAGATTTCGTTCGTTCGTTCGTTCGTTCGTTCGTTTGTTCGTTCGTTCGTACTCGACACCACCGTATGTCTCGAGCGCACGAATCGCGATCGAGTAGACGACAAATAACAACGAAAAGGGAGAGGTATGGGAAGTGAACGAAGAAAAAAAAAAGAAAGGAAAAGGAAAGAAGGACGAAGAAGGAGAAAGAAAACGAAAGAAAAAAGAGAGGAAGGAAGGAAGGAAGAAAGAAGGAAAGAAAGAAAAAGGTTCGTCGTGTTTTCGTTCGAGAAGTGACGAAGAAATGTAAGGAGGACTTAAGGAAAGGACTACATATAGTCTCTATCACGGAGGGTGTGGGAGGTGAATGATGGTGGTGGTAGCGAGAAGTGAGTAGTAGTGATGGGTAGGAGGAGTAGCTAAACTATAAGGACGTAATCTTACACCTTTCTCTCTCTTTCTCTTTTTCTCCCTTTCTCTTTCTCTCTTTCTCTGTTGGAGGCTTTGCTCTCTCGCGAGAGGTCACGTTCTCTTATTTTCGCCTGTTTGCCCTCTCTTTATTACGTGTAACGAAGAACCAAGCAGAGTTGCTTGGAAACCCGACACATCCGAAACAGGCGGTCGCGCGTGCGACGTTCCTCCTTTTCGAAGGAGGATAAAGAGGAGGAGGAGGAGAATGGAAGGAGAAAAAAGAAAAGGAGGAGAAAAGAGAGGAAAGAGCCGAAAAGAAATGGATCCTCTTTGATGAGAGTAGATACAAGTTTGGGAGATCCTGTAGGGCTCTCGTGCTCCGTCTTCTTCCTCCTCCTTCTCTTACTCCTTCTTTCCCTCCTCCTCTTCCTCCTCCTCCTCCTCCTCCACCTTCTCCTCCACCTCCTCTTCCTTTCTATTCCTCTTACTCGCGTCGAGAAGGGACCAAGAGCGTCCTTCGCTGTTGGGGGAACCTCTCGAATAATCTCACGTCGGCAAAAACGATCGCTCGCGCCGTTCCGTCTTGCTTTGACTGCAAATACGATCGACGATGTTGAGGAACGACCACCTCCTTCTCCTCCTCCTTTCTCTCTCTCTCTCTCTCTCTCTCTCTCTCTCTTTCTCTCTTTCACACACATAGTGAAAAAGATAAAGATGAAGAGAGGACAGTCCTTTATGTACGCGATACACGTGTGTTATTCAACTTTTATTCTCTTTCGTTCTGAAACACTTTTGTTTACTTTACATTTATATATTTACATATAGAGAAATTTTATTATTATTATATATATATGTATATATATATATATATATATATATATATATATGCGGACATATGAATGCGTGTACATAAGACATATATTTATGCGTATTAGATATTATACAAATAGAGAAGAATATTAAATATTATACGAATATGAGAGAGAGGAATTTTGTACAAACATGAAACAAACATGTCTGTTTTGGCGAGGCATCCAAATTGAAAATACATTGTGTGGTAGTCGTAATTGAGGATAGAGTGAAGGGGTATAGCGGAGAAGAGAATGGAATAGGGGAACGTTGAGAGTTGACCATGGCAAAATGATACACGCGTCATCCCTCCGAATGCATACATACATATATACATATTTACATACATACATACATACATACATACAAAAATATATATATCTGCTTTTAATATTTATCGACTAATAAATATAATAATCCATTGGTGTAGCCGAAACGCTAGGCGTTTACGTGCTTTGTTAAACTCAGGAAGCTCCGAAACGTAAACTTGAAACCAAATCCAAACTAACCGAAACGTCTACATAGATATATACTACACCCCCTTTCTATCTCTCCCTCCCTCTCTCTCTCTCTCTCTCACTCACTTCTCTTCGATCCTCTAACTGTTATATTCCATGCTTCGTGATTCGTGGGATTTCGTTCGCACGTATTCCATTCGCGTGTTGGTATCTCGTTTATCGCTCGATCCCAACGTGCATGTATTTGTATTATTGTTCTTCTACACGTACCTTGCATATATATGACGTATTTGGATGTATTTGTAGAATGTGTATATGTATATGCGTGTGTGTTTGTACGTGAGTATGATAGAAATATATACCACTCTTTTTAATTATCCTCTCTTTCGAAATTTTTCCATTTATATAAACGAAAGAAAATATCTTTGATTCGTGAAATCTGACGAATTTTATACACCAACACACTAACGAATATCTACTTATGTTTCAGGGTATCATTCCTGGCACGAAGTTAGTACGAAGAGACTACCTAACGTTAGTAGTAGAGACTTTCGTCGAAGTAAATGATAGTAGTGGACTGCATCGGGCTTCCACGTGTGCATTGGAAGAAGTTGTATCGTGGATTCATCGAAGAGGAAGAGAAAAGGTAGGGAGAGTCGTATTACAGAACCATTCTCATAGTCTCTACACGTGCGTATATACGTATATACATGCATATACACACAATCACGTATATTCAGAAATTTATATACTTATACGAGTATATTCGTACGCGAGGATCGCTGGTAGGATCCTCTCTATACATGGATGATAATACACCACTGTCGAGGTTGGTTTGGATGTGTCATGGAATCGTAAACCGGTAGATATTAAACTTTTACAATCCCAGCTCGTTGGCTGGGTGGTCGGACAAGAGGTTATGATGATTAGATGTAACTCGATAATACGCATGGTGTGTGATGGTGGTGGTGGTAGTGGTGGTGGTGGTGATGGTGGTAGTGGCCAGAGTGACGCCATTGGTTCTTCCTAGCAACGTTTCTGCCTTTGCAGAATATCGTGCCGCTTTTGCTGCCTTCGGTATGTTGCGTCGGCAAAAGTAGTCGAAGGAGAGCGAGTTGGGGTGTGATGGGATGGGGGTGGGAGTCTTCATCGTCGTCGTCGTCGTCGTCGTCGTCGTCGTCGTCGTCGTCATCGTCGTCGTTGTCGTTAAAAGCGCCGTTAAATCGGCGAAACCTAAAAATCGTAAAACTTCATCCTATGCCACCCCCTTATCCTGATATGTACCTTCCTAAAATCGTTCGATAACGCTTCCTACTCCTTTCGTTCCATCATCTAAAATATAACAAGTCGAAAATGATATATAGCATCGATATAGAAACAACATCAATTCTCCGTTCTCCGGAATCGTTTTAATTAAACGAATAATCACGTGTATGTTTACACGTTTAATGGATATTAATGTTTAATTTATCAATGTTAAATATTGACTTTGTTTCCGATAATTATTCATTATGATTACGAGCTAACTTGATTCAAAATTTCAACCAAAAATAAAAAGTACCATAAAATATCTACGATCTATTGATAGCATCGAATTACAACTCTATATATATATATAATAATCGATTTGAAAGAAAAATTCATTTTAATTTTTAAGTTAAAGTTTTAAATATAGATTTTGTAAGTAATATTAAGAGAAGAACGTGGAATCGATTGTCGAAACATACGCCGTCGATTTGATATCCAAATCTCTCTCTTTCTTTCTCTCTCTCTCTCTCTCCCTCTCTCTCTCTCTCTCTCTCTCTCGTATTTTTATGCCCGACATAAACGTAACGGCGAGTCATAACGTCCGTCACGAGCAAATGGCATTGCATACGCGAGTCTCGTACGTGGCACCCTTCGCATAATAATTCTCCGTATTGTCAAAAGCGAAATACGCTTCGACCACGCATTCGCCGTTATTAACGTTTATACGTTAGCGTAAGATAACGCTCCTCGTGTTTTCGGATACGAGAGAGACAGCAGACAGCAGACAGCAGACGGAAAGGAAAGAGAGAGAGAGAGAGAGAGAGAGAGAGATGGAAAGCTTGTTGTAACGATTCTATCAATGAAATTTGCCAGCAAGAAGGACGCTTACAATCCGTAGTTATTGGACGTAATTCGTGATTGGCATTGGTCGTTTCATTCTCTGGACGGCTTAGTGCTAATAAATTCGACGTATCGAGGCTGTTCGAATAAGCGAAGTTTACCACCAACAGCAACACCAGCAATATCACTATAATATCACAGTAGCAGCAACAGTAGCAACAGTAGCAGCATCCTTACAACCACCCCTCGTCAGGAAAAGCTGTAGTAGAGCTTAGAGGAGACATAAAGCGGTTTTGCTTCGTCGATTTTATGAATATGCTTTCTCGAAACAGCGGTCGAAGTATCGACGCCACCAAGGCAGCACCAACAGCAAGCAAGCAAGCAAGCAGTCAGGCAAGCAAGCAGGCCACCCTCTTTGCTTTTGAGGAAAAAAAAGAAGTCGCGAGGTTCACTGGTTAAAAGAGAAGTACTAGAAAAGGAAAGAGAAGGAGAGAAGGAAAGGCAGAGAAAGAAAGAGAAAGAGAGACAGAGTGCTGCTGGTGGTAGAAAGCCAAGCGAGCGATATAGGTGGACGATAATTCATCGACTTTCGCGAGAAACAAGGGAAACCTTTTTCCCGATATTCGACGATTCTTCGATGGCCTTAGAAGCGCAAAGTCACTCTCTCTTTCCCTCTTCTCTCTATTCCTTCCTTTTTTTCCTTTCTTTCTTTCTTTCTTTCTTTCACTGTCTATATATCTCTGTTTCTCTGTTTCTCTCTCTCTCTCTCTCTTTCTCTCTCTCTTTTCGCAAATCGAATCGAATCGAATCGAATCGAATCGTACTTATACATATTCCTCGATAATCTCACAGCATTCTGCTTCTCCTTTCTCCGAATCTACGGGCTTTATCGGTGATTTAATGCAAATATAGAAGGGACCTCGAGAAGAAATTGACTTACACCAGAAAGAGAGAGAGAAAGAGAGAGAGAGAGAGAGAGAGAGAGAGAGAGAGAGAGAGAGAGAGAGGAGTCCCAGGGAATTCATTTAGTTCGGCCACGAGCATAATCGAGTTTACCGAGACGACGAAGGCCTGGCCTCCCTCCTTCCTCCCTCTTCTCTTCTCTTCTCTTTCGGCAAAGTATTCCTCTCCCTTTCGTGAACCGTGACGGGAGCGAAAGAGAAAGCGAGAGGATGCCGAAAATACCTATCGGTATACTTCAAAGGAAGAGGAAAGCCGAAAGCCGACAACGTTGTCGTCGTATTCGTCTTCTCCAAAGCGTCACTAGCGGCTTCTTTATCACTATACTATAGTCGCCTTGTCCTTGTTCCAAAGGAATATTTCCTCCAAGAAAATTCTCTTTCTTTCTCTTTCTCTTTCTCTTTTTCTTTCTCTTTCTCTTTCTCCGTAGCTCATGATAGCCTGACAAACTCGTGTTTTATCGCATTATTTATTGCCGCATGCGTTTGAGGGGGAGGGTTGTTGGTTGAGTCGAGTTAGTAGAAGACAGAGAGAATGAGAAAGAGAGGGACAGCATCGGTGCTACTACATACGATTCACCAACGACCCCCTGGCGTTACTTTACCCACCGAGAATCGCACACATACCTAGATGGAAGAGAATCCCCGTTATTGATGGATTCCTCCCTTATGAAATATCTCGGAGCTCGGTACGAATTTATTGCGAGCAGTTCGACCTGCTTTATCTCGTATTGTTCATGATAAAGCCGCAGTGATATCCCCGAGATCTTCCGGACATCTAAAAAGCCCCCGATGAGCCGTTATACGACTCTTCTTTCTATTTTTTTTTTCTTTTTTCTTCTTTCTATGTCTCTCTTCGTTTCTATTTTTCTATCTCCGTCTCTCTCTCTCTCTCCCTCTCTCTTTTTATAAACGTTTCTACGATATATTCTTCTATATCCATATGAATGTGTGTACGAGTAAATGTTTGTGTGTACATGTGCGCGTATTGCGCGTACTTCTATTTCTTTCTTCTTTAAATGAATTCTCGTATTGAGTAATGAGCAAAAACATGATTTCTTCTTTTTCACGAGTACTTACTTCGTTTCAAACGACAGAAAGAGACAGAGAATTTTTTCAAAGAACAATATAAAAAATACAAAAGAGAGAGAGAGAGAGAGAGAGAGAGAGAGAGAGAAAGAGAGAAGTAGATATTTATATTTATGACTGGAGCTTTCGAGAGAGCTCGATGTCGCCTATACGTTGATACGCGATGAACCCTGTTCCTCGCTCTACCTCTTTCTCTCTCTCTCTCTCTTTTTCTCTTTTTCGGTGAGGCGAAAAAAAATCGTATCCACTCGTTTTTTCCGTCGACCGCACTGGAACTATTATCCCATAATTTTTTAACGGCCGTACTCGCTCGCGTTCCCGTTCGTTACTTTACGATTCGAACTTTTATTACACTCGCATGTCGCGCTTTTCGGCGCACTTTTCAGCAAATACGTTTTATGACCTAGCGTTTTCGAGCGAGACAGGAAAGAGACAGACAAGAGTAGGACCAACGTTTCGTTTGCATATACGCAGGTGGAGATCAAATTTTTTTTTCTTTCCTTTTCTCCTTTTTCTTCTTTACTCCTCTTTTTTTTCGTTTTTAAACGTACGTAGATACACGTTCGATCAATGAGGATTTAGTAATAAAAAAGCAAGTGTAACGAGTTAATTATTTTCTTTTGGGAAAGAAAAAAAATCGTGTGCGTTAAAGAAATTGAGCGAATACGAAACGAAAAGAGAGAGAGAGAGAGAGAGAGAGAGAGAGAGAGAGAGAGAGAGAGAGAGAGAGAGTATTTATCAAAGAAAATGTTCATAATCGCGTTGGTTCTGGCACGCTTTTTTCCCGGTCGCTTTGACGATCGTTAAAAGAATTTGCACGCTCTCGTCAGCCGCTCGTTCGTCCGTAAAAAAAAGAAAACGAGGCTTAGAATGAGAAAGAAAGAGAGAGAAAGGGGAGAGTAAAGAGGGAAGGAGAGGGGTGGCAGAGGCAGCAGGGAACGAGAAACCGCCCTCGTTCTCGTTCGCTTCGTTTTTCCATCGCGAAAATAAAAAAAATATCCTTCCGTGAGTCGACTCGTCGTAGGTACGTGGAATTCCTTCCTTTTCCATAGATTCCAGTTTGATATTCTTTTTCTCTGTCTCTTTCTCTCCTTTTCTCTTTCTCTCTCTTTCTTTCCGTATATAGGTATGCATGTAAGTATGTACGTACATACTTACATATACATATATAAAAAAAACTCCTTTTCTGCAATCGAAGAATTTGGGGCAGGTTGCGGTTCGACGATGCACGCAATGTGGTTGAAACCAGAAGGAAACCTTCTTTTATCCATTGAACCACCACCCCATCCTTTTCGAGGACCTCGTTCTTTCGGTGTACACGTCGAAAGAAGCAAAAAGAGTAATCTTCTTTTCTCGGTACTGTCGTCGATTACGTCTCCGTGTTTTTATTTACAATGAAATAAGTGAGTACGACGGACGGACGGACGGACGGACGGACGGACGGACGGACAGACGGACGGACAGGCAAGCAGATAGAAAGAGTAAGAGAGAGAGAGAGAGAAAAAGTGAGAAGGAGGAAGAGAGAAAGGAATATAGGGAGAAAAAGGATCCCAACCACGTTTCGATACGACAATTACGGATATACCTACTACTCGTGGCACGAAAGACAAATAAGTGGCTCATTGTATTCGTTTCCAAAGATAAATACTCTTGCATGCATGAAAATAGAAGGATACGATGGCGAATGTATATAATACGTATGATAAGTTTTCTAATCCAAAGGATCAAATTAATTTCCATTGGAATATTATCAAAGGACTTTTGTTATATCCAATATCAACAAGAAAATCATTTACGGTTTACCGCTTTTATGGAAACCTATTCGATTTCGAATACGATACTCGTACATTCCTAGGAAACTAAATACTTAACTTTGGCATGGTTTCGTGATCACGAAATAGTTATAGTGTCGGTACCATACGCTTTTGGGCTCTCCAGCATCACCTTTACCAAGAGCAATCGTCGAACCATTGGCAACACCAGCGGCCGTTCAATTACGCAGTCATTAACTCGCGATTGTCTCTTTCGACGACGACGTAACCTCGTTATGCCGACTTGAATCCCGGGCTTGGCAATATTCTACGCGTAGATCTCAACACAGATAGGCTTTTAGCGTATTAGCAGGCACAATGTGACAATGGAACGTAGTCCGTGCGCTACGGGAATAGCAAATGCTGCCACTCTATCCGTTTCCCATACAATTGCCAGCCAACTCCTCCTCCTCCTCCTCTTTCTCCTCCTACACCCCTAGCCTATGACTCTCTCTCTCTCTCTCTCTCTCTCTCTCTCTCTCTCTCTCTCTCTGTCTCTGTCTCTGTCTCTGTCTCTCTCAAACATACTCTTGCTAAATCGCGAATAGTCAAGCGAAACACGTATTTCATAAACGCCCATGACAATGATGATAGAAGATTCATCTCCTTTCACGAATCCCTGAGAAAGTCAATGTTCATTATTTTATCGTGACATTACTTTACTTCCTCATTGTTTTATTTTCATGTTCCCTATGTTGATCGATTTAAAGGGAAACATTATCCTTAAGATTGAGATAGTCTGACAATCAGTCAAATTATATTCTAAATACGGGAAACATGGTTTATCGAGACATGTAGGTATAGGAACACCACTCGATGGATATGGGTCGATCGTGCGTGCAGAGCCGTCTATATAGCAATAGAGATAGAGAGCAATAGAGATAGAGATAGAGAGAGAGATATATATATATAGTTTGCCACGATACCAGTGTCTCGGTGGATGCGTACGTTGGTCAGAACGTCGGTACATGCGTCGTAAAGTGACGATCGGATCAGGATGCAGGAAATTGGCCGGATACGCGAGCAATGGTCCATGCTGATACAGCCATCGGTAGCTCGTGTTAGCGCGAGCCGCGGATATCAGCCGAAGTACTCGACCGAACTTTGATCCACCCACGTAGAGCAAAATCCTCGATAACTCTCTCTCTCTCTCTCTCTCTTTCTCTCCCCTCATTTATCTCTCTCTCTCTCTTTCAACGACTCTTTGCTCTTCGTTCGTCCATGATCCATTGTTCTACGAAAGAGAAAGAGATTTTATGCAGTTATCACAGTTTTATTATTTTTTTCGTTCGGCAACGAATATTCAAACCGAAATTCGTGAACGATCGATCGTAAACAACGGTCAGATAAATACAAAGAGAGAGAGAGAGAGAGAGAGAGAGAGAGAGAGGAAACGAGATGATTCGAGTTCTTCGCCGAGCTTCAATGTCGCGCCATTAACCGTAGAGATAAGCCAGTGGTCGGTGGTCCGGCCAATATTGAATGGTCTGTATAGGTAGTTTGCCCGAAGGGGGTCGAAGGTGGTGGATAGTGAACATGAGAGAGAGAGAGAGAGAGAGAAACTGACTGACTGACTGACTGACTGAGAGAGAGAGAGAAGGGTGGTCGTGCATTAGTGGGACCATTGTGCCTGCTGCCACCCCTCAAATCCATATTACTCGCGTAGTAGTCAGTCAGTGTCCGTTCCTCTCTCCGTCCATCCGTCCGTTTGAATATACACGTATATTCGTGGTGTGGAAGCGTGTATCGGCAAACCAGGGTGGTTGCCTACGCGTTCTATATGCAAACCGCCACGTAATGAGTCCGTCAACCCCCGCTCTGACGTCGTTTGCCGCTATCCTTGCACTTAGCCGACGCCCGCGCCAACACCATTTTCCAACCGAATCTACTCTTCCCCTCTCCTACCCATCCCCCCCCTCTCTCTCTCTCTCTCTTCGTCACAAATGCAAATACGACAATGAAGAGATGGTGGAGAAGGAGGAGGTGAAGTTAGGGGTGGTGGACAGGGCGATCGCGCGAATGCAAATTAGACGCGAGTAGAGCCGCGATTACCGTCGCGTTTCTCTCGTCTACGTGTTAAATCCGAAAGCTCCGATATATATATATACATATATATATATATATATATATATATGTACACACACGCACACACACGTATATATCTAGTACCTTTTCTAGTATTTCCTTTTCTAATACTTATTCCTCTTTTTCGTTCTCTTCTTTCTCTCTTTCTATGTCCGCTTCGTTTCTTCCCAAGCTGATGAGAGTAAGCAGCAACAACCTCAACGATTACTCGATTACTGCCTGTCTGTTAACGTCGTATTGCGTGCGGGGATTTCGTTCTACTCTTCCCCTTCTCTCGTTTTCAATGTTTTTCTTTCTTTTTTTCTTTCTGTTTTTTGTTCGTTTCTTTTTTCGGTTTAATCCACTTTCGTTTCGTTTTGTTTCGTTCCGCTTTCTCTTCTGCTCTTCGTTTTTTGACCCCACGATTAACACTTCATCGATCGTAAAAGAAAATTCGAGGACCGTATTAAAAGTAATCACTTATGTGTCACGATTGTATGTACAATTGTTTTTCCCCTTCCTGAATGTTCTTTTTCTTTTGAATTGGTATGATCTATCAAGAGTAAATTAAATCAATGTTAAAAGATATGAGTTTGATATTTCCAAAGACAATATGCATATATATATATATATATATACATATATCTTCTTTCACGGTCGTTGATTTCCTCGAAGTCCATACGTATCAGCATTGTTTATAGTTTGGTTATTACTCTGGTGTCATCCGATCGGTCGTCCTAAGGATCGCTCGTTCCTCCTCTCCTACGTTTCAACAATGGCTCGTCAACGTGCGAAACGAGATGACACGGCCGGCCGCGTGTGATAATTATTCTCGCGCACGTTACGAGTGTGCCTGCGAATATTCTCCCTTTCCCTCTCTCTCTCTCTCTCTCTCCCTCTCTCCACCTGTCTCTCTCTCTTTCTCATTACGAGTGGCGAGACGTTCACCTATACGTATATATGTATATACAGATATATATATATGTATATATATATATATGTATATGTACATTATGGTTTCCGAGTTCCAGTTAGTCGCGCGGTGGCATCAGTCGACGTCGCTGGCATAATGTTTAGCATAGCTCGTTGCAATATGTTACACGCGCAAAGCGTCGAATGAACATCAGCTCGACACCCCCCGCTTCGCCCACCGAATCGAGTTATCTCTTCGGTATTGGCTATCCGTGCCCGTGCAACACGATTCGCACGTTCGTCGCTCGATCTCGTTTCGTATGCATCGATATACAACAGACCGTTCCCGGTTTGTGTGGCAGGATGTCGTTGCATGTTTCTCTCTTCGATTTCCGCTAACCGTAATTCCTTCCTACGAATTTACAACTTTTTTCTTCCTTTTGCTTTTTCTTTTTCTTTCTTTTTTCTCTTTTTTTAAGCTTTTTTCTCTCTTTTTTTTTTTATCTCTCATCTCTCTACCGTCTACCAACTCTTTCCACGTTTTTCTTTTATTAATCGTTTAGTTAATCGTTTCTATGTTCGCTTTATTTTTCGTGATCGTTGATATTTATCTTGTAGATACGTTTTAATGTAAGATAGTTTTGTAGTAATACGTGTTATTTATCAGTTACATTTCTTATTGGAGAAAATGGTAGAAATTCATGATCGTTTATGTTCTCCGTTAAAAAAGAAAAAAAGAAAAAGACGGAGCATTAAATTATGTAATAGTTTCGAGTGGCCAATAATCTCACAGATCAAAATCTATAAAATAATATTAAACCATAAAACACAGTAATAATAAAAATATTCATAGTAATAATTTCATATTAAATTATACAAATAATTAATTATAAGTATCACCGATGATACATATTAATGTAAATGTATTATAAATGCATCGTGGACTCAAGTTAATATTAAAGATATAAACGTTTGTTCTACGTTCGATAAAGCGTAATGGTTCGTAGCAAAAACAAATAGTTAGACCCCCATGTTGTCCCTGCCGGACGAAGGGACGTTTAGCACGGTTCGTCGTAACGCGAGAAACATACAACATGGAGAAACTCCTGTCGTGCAAATCGGGTTAGCGGCTGGCCAGTATCTATCCACGTTTCGCGTCTCTCCTGGCTAAGCCGCGAGTGTTAGGGTGTTCCAGGATGAGCTAGCAGGATCGTCGATTTCGCCGATCTGAGCGACCAAGCGACCAACGACCCTCCTTTCTCTATCTCTATCTCTATCTCTATCTCTAACTCTAACTCTCTGTCTCTCTCTCTCTCTCTCTCTCTCACACCCTAGTCTTGTTTAGGGATGCTAGCCTGCCTGTCAACGTATGCTAATCACGGTAATAGGGCGTACGTTGTACTACCATCGTCTGCCGAGCCTGCTTTGCTCCGGTCTACGTTAATATTTCGAAATAACATCGATTTGGTCTGCATCTGTCTCTCTCTCTCTCTCTCTCTCTCTCTCTCTCTTTAAGGGTGATCGTGGACCCACCACCAGTATTGTCCATTAGATACTGTCATAATTATACTAGTCGACCATTTCGATGGTCTACGTTAAACGAGAGAAAGAGGGAAAGAGAGAGTGGGAGAGAGAAAATAGACAGGAGCGTAAGGGGATGGGACACAGCAGGGGAATTGTAGAACTATTCGATCGTAGGGACTGTTTAGAAAGCAACGGAATGCTATTTGTTGAAAGCTGCAACGCGTTTGTGTAACGAGCTGTCGAACCGTCAAATTGTAATTTCAAACTAAATTACAAACCGATCTATCTACGATTATTCTTTGATTTGATGATCAAAATCTATGATTAAATTCCTTTGAGTAATCAGAAATGTGTATGTGCGTGCGTGAATTCGAGTCGCTTTCATTAGAAAAAAATGTTAATGTAATTTTCTCAATGCTTTGGCCGCTAATTCGTTAAATTACGATCGTGAGGGTGTGATTTTGAAAGAAAATGCGAGTGAACGAGAGGGTGTCCCACGATTGGACCACTTTAAAGGCCGGTGTCCCCGATCTCTCTTTCAATGTCCTCTGTTATTGGTTCGACTGGAAAAGTGGGGTAGGAGGGTGCATTAACAACAACCCGACGCTTCGTGGTATATAGGTCCCAGGGTGGTTGTAGTACGACGACGCACCCAACGACATCGCGGATATTATAAATTCCGAGTCAAATGTAGCGTATTGTAATTTCGGCTGGATATCACTTAATGCAATCTGTAAGCTTTTTCCCGTGGAAAAATTGCCTGGGCTCTTCCGACAACGTATTTGGATGCTCTCCACGCGAACTCTCTCTCTCTCTTTCTCTCTCTCTCTTTTCCATGTTTCTCCGTCTTTTACCCTCTTCTCCTTTCCACCAAAATTGTTTCCGCCCGAATTAAGATAAATGAGAACGATAAGATCGTCGCGGAAGCGCGCAAAAATCTATAATTCGCTATACGAGAGATAAAAAGAAAGGAGAGAGAGATAAAGAGAAAGAGAGACAGATAGAGAGATAGAGATAGGTACTTCTTTTTTATCTTTCATATTCCAAAAAAAAAAAAAGAAGAAAAAAGAGAACGAGAAGAAGAAAGAGAAAGAAGTGGATTTTCGTCGTTAGTTAGTAACAAAGAGTAAGTGGGAGGAGGAAAAAGAGAAAGGCGAAGGATAAGAAAATAAAAAAAAAAAAAAAGAAAGAAAGAAAAAGAACGAAAGATTCGCGTGCATCCACGTGAAATTAAAAATCTACTCCTACTCGAGCCCAATGGCTCGACGACAAAAGGAGATATGAGCGTTGGTACAGGAGGCAGCCGGGAATACAGGATTACGTCTTTCCTACCTCATCTTCGTCTGACAAAAAAAATAAATACCCTCGAGCGCGAGCAGAAAAATAAGCCCTTAAAGAGCCTGATGAATTTTAAATCAGGCTCGCATTGAAATCGGGAAAACGTCTCCATTGCCAGAGGACTTTCAAACTCTACTACATATCTCTCTACCTACCTACCTACCTACCTACCTACCTACCTACCTATCCTCTACCTACCCTCCCTCCGTGTCAACTTCTACGAGCCACCTCCTTCTTCTTACCCTTCCTTCCTCACTTCTCTCCTCACCCACTCACTTCGTAGCTACTACCACCGCCTTCCTACTTTCAGTTTTCATCTCTTAATAATACAGAGGCACTAATACCCTGATCACATATTCTCAAGGATGAAAGGTAAATCTTATGCTCCGGGCGGGTTATAAGGAGTACATTAATTCCATTAGAAAAGACGTTTCGTCGTCTTCTTCCTCTTCCCATCCCTCTTCTTCTTCTTCTTCTTCTTCTTCTTCTTCTTTCAACTCTTCTTATTTTTCTTCTTCTTACTCTTTTCTTTTTTTTTCTTTTACCATTCCTCAGAAGACAAGCTCAACGAGTATCCTCCTCTTCGACAACCAGTACCGACCTCGTTCCCATGAACGTACATACATCTTCCCCGTCGTATCTTTTCTTCGACTAAAGACCACGGAGAAACGGGCACTTGGGTTGCTGCAAGAATTCTCGTTGTTAGCTCGCTTAGAGTCGTTAGACGTAGAAAGGAAAAATAAAAAGAAAGAATATGTTTTAAAGAGTGCGAGCTATAACCTCGTAGTAATAAAAACAACGACGACAACAACAATAACAACAACAACAACAATAATAATAATAATAACATTAACAACAGAAAATTATCTAACGTTAACGAGTTAAGCACTTTACTACCTGAGGCACGAGAATTATTATTACTCTTTCGATGCACACTCGATGTAAGTTTCTAAACTATGTAAGTTAGAGAGAAATATAGGGAAACTGACAGAGAAAAATAGATGTATATGTGTATATATATATATATATATATACATATCTATGCATATATATTGTTTTCACATTCGAACAAATTGAGAATTGTTAGAAACATAAAGTTATAAGTATTTAAATTGATATTCAAAATTTATGATAGAAGTAATATCGCGGTATAAACGTGGCGCCTATCATAAATTCGTAAGAATCACTTCCAACCCATTTAACTGAGGACGATGAAAAACGAGTGGAATTTCTTTTTTCGGCGTTAGGAATTTCTATCGGCTGTGAGCCGACACTCGTGTCGCTTTTTTTACATTCGCTTGCTTTCTTCTCCCTTATCACGATGAAAAAAAATGTTATACATCTTCCTATCTTTTTCTCTCTCTATCTTCTCTATCTATCTATCTCTCTCTCTCTCTCTCTCTCTCTCTCTCTCTCTCTCTCTCTCTCTCTTTCTCTCTTTATCCTCGTTAGAAAAACGCAATGACGATACGTACGTCGCTTTGGCGCTTTTCGTGAAGGACTTGGAATTTTTCTCAAAGCGAACGACGAAGGGATTTTTATGAAAAGGACCACCCCTAATCCTCTCGCTCTCTCACCGTTGAAGACTCGCGATATAAACGTCGTCCTCTCTATCTCTCTCTCTCTTTCTCTTCTACTTTTCTCTGGCAGCCAACAGGGCGCCTCGTAAAAGTCGTTATCGCGCGATCCTCGAAAAATTCGAGAGATCCAACGTCTCGCATTTTCCACGCCAGATTTCTTTCCGGATGCTCTCTCTTTCAAAAGTCTGCAATAAGTTGAAAAAGAGAGAGAGAGAGAGAGAGAGAGAGAGAGAGAGAGAGACGGTGCTTGGTCGATCGGTATTCGAGTACCGACAATCCGGCGACGCCACCCCATGGGAAATCGCTTTAAACCTTTTACATTCGAAAGCTTTGGGAAAAAAAAGAAGAGAAGTCGAGTCCTCGAAGAGTAAAGAGAGAAAGAGAGAAAGAGAAAGAGAGAGAGAGAGAGAGAGACTTCCTTCTTCGCGTTGGTGTCGTATTCGCACAAACGTAGAACACGCGAGTGTACGGTACACACATAAGTGCTTTCTATCTCTCTCTCTCTCTCTCTCTCTCTCTCTCTCTCTCTCTCTCTCTCTCTCTCTCTCTCTCTATTCCTCTCTCTTTCTTTCTTTCATTCTCGTGGCTGTTCTTGCGCAGCACATAAATACATCGCGCTGGAAAGAGGGAAATCTGTTTAAAATATGTTCTCTCTCGGCGTTTCGCCATGGTCGTTTGCCACGGGGAATAGCTAAATGCTTTTTGCGAGAGGCCATTTAAATCTTTACCTTTCGCTACCGTAAACTCCTTTTTCCCTATCTCTCTCTCTCTTTCTCTTTCTCTCTCTCTCTCTCTCTTTCTCTCTCTCTCTTTCTTTCTTTTTTTCTTTCTTTTTTCCTTTCTTTCTTTCTTTCTTTCTCTATCATTTCGTTTACTTCTTTTACTTTCCTCTTCCGCCTCTTTCTTCGATGCTCTTTGCGGTTTCTTGTATGGAAAGAGAAAGAGAGAGAAAGATGTAGATAGAACATGTGATTCGTCCTGGGGAAGAAAAACGGTAAACGAAAAGAGGAGGAAAGGATCTTTCGTTAGATTCTGTTTGTTATCAATTCTCCTCGGCATCGCAAAATATCTCTCCAAGTGTCTGCAAATATCCGTGCATACGAGGTAAAAGCAAACTCGTCTTTGAAACGTCGCTCCTGAAGTTCTTCTCTTGGCTTTTCTCCTTTTTACCTTTTTCATATCATCCTACTTATTTCTTTGCGCATCCTTTGGCATCTTCTTTCTCTCTCTCTCTCTCTCTCTCTCTCTCTCTATCTCTCTCTCTATCTCTTTCTCTTCTTAGCTTTCACGTTTTATCGAGATTGGCCAGACCGATTCGCTCGGTTGCTATGTTGAAATCCCTCAGGAAATGGAGCTCCGGGTCTAGTCGGATGAAGATTCACGAGGAGCAAAGAATTCTTTCTGTCTCTTTCTTCCTTTCTTTCTTTCTTTCTTTCTTTCTTTCTTTCTTTCTATTTTTTCTACTTGTGTATGCATACCTACGTAAGAACGTAAGAAACGAAGGAATGTTGAGTTTTCGTTGTGACGTGAAAAATCTTTTTCCAAAATCGAACGTGCAAAGGCGAGTCACTCAAAAAAAGGGAGAAAGAGAAAAAAAATAAAGAAGAAAAAAGTGTCGAATCGAATCGAATCAATAACTCGTTCATTCGATAGAAAAGATCGTCAAAGTTTGAATTCATCTTTCGAAATTAAAGATAAAAGACGAGATAGATTCTCGTACGCAATCGAGTCGAGTCTTGAAAGGAGGCTAAGCGCCATCGTTCGTGAATTCACTTCGTTTGCCGATCGATTAATAAAAGAAGAAGAAGAAGAAGAAAAAAAAGAAGAAGAAGAAAAAAGAAGTCGTCCGATCGGTTTCGTCGTTGCGACGATTCTTTTTGTAACGATTGACCTTAATACCGTCTATCGACGTGTATGTTTCATACACGACGTCCTGACTTTTCTGACGAAACCCTGCACGACATTCCGCAACTCTACGCATTTTTCAAACGACGCAGGCGTTCAATCGGAATCGATCGAGAATAGAAAAGACATTTTCTTTTTTATTTACGTCGAATCCTCTTTTCTTTATTACTTTGAACTCGTATGAAAGAATTCATTTATCTTATGCACGCACACTGAAAGACACATAGGGACATATACATATATAAATAGATAGATAAATAGATACGTACGTATACGCGGTATAAGGTATAACATTTTTATAGAGATATTTTTCGAGATTTTAAAACAAGATAATAAAGATAAGATGATATAACAACTTGGAACTACTGTCGGACGAAGGGAGAAAAGTACGGGACACTTAAGAGAGAGGGAGACGATCGCTCGTGGCGATTCGTAGCGTCGAAATCTTTCGTTTGATCTCCCTTTCGCATCTACCACCACCACTACCACTACCTCTGCTTTCTACTCGATCGAAGAAGCTTTGTGGCGGTCGCCTTGTCGACGGCTATTGTAAGTAAATCGGTCACTTCACCGCTCATAAATGAAGAAGAGGAAGGCGAGAGAGTATGAGAGAGAAATAGAAGAGAGCAATAGACAGAACAAGAGAGAGAGAGAGAGAGAGAGAAGGCAAAGGACTGAGCATTTTGGCCACCCCCAAGACCGATGTCCGGTCAGCACCCTTGACTCGAACGTTGCCCTCCCCGTGTAGAGAACTTTTATGGCGCATAAATATCAAGAGCTCTCCATGATATCCCTACTGTATTATCAGAGATGCTTACTACCGATCGAGAGGGTGCGAGAGGAAAAGATATAGGTAAGAGAGAGAGAGAGAAAGAGAGAGGGTAGAGAGGAAAAGAGGGAGAAGCGAAGAACGGTTATTCGAAGCAATTCTATATCACCCTGGCCGCACCTACCAAAGCGGAATCTACTGGACTTTCGGAACAACCAGTGTCCCTGGACTTCCGCCAATTTCCTTTCTCTCTCTTCTCTCTTCTCTCTTTCTCTCTCTCGATTCCTCTTTCTCTCGTACTTTTAGCCGGAGGGATAGTTCTTCTCCAGCACATCCAAATTCAATTTGCCGTCCGGTTCATACTTTCCCTCCGGGTTGCTACTACGATAAGTAAAATTCGTATCTCTCTCTTTCTCTCTCTCTCTCTCTTTTTTTTTTGTTATTTCTTTCGAAAGAAGGTAATTTTTATTATAGACTTTTTCTTGAACATCTTTATTTTTTTAATTCAATTTATCGTTATATTATATTATATATATATTTTCCTTTTCTTTTTGTTATTATTTTTTTTTTTTTTCAATTCTGTGTTCCCATGTATTATATTATATGCAACGATGTCTTCATCGAGTTCGTAACAAACGTTTCAAATATTCCGGAATAAGCAATAGAGACTAACATTGAAAGAAAAGAGATATATATGGAGAAAGAGAGCTAGATAATTTCTTTAACCCCTCTCGAGTGAATCCTCCAACCACCGACAACCAACAACCGACAATTCCCATCACCTACTACGTACACTTACACGATCGTAGACTATAAGAAATTCACGGAATCGAACAGAGGGAAATCGCATATTGTCAGGCCATCATCTTCTTTCTCTCTTTTTCTTTCTCCTTCTTTTTCTTAAAACCGTCCATCGAAGTTTCGTCTTTGCCACGATCTACTCACTAGCATGAATGGAGAACGGCAGGAACAGAGCACGAAGAAGAACCCTCTTTGCCTTCCTCGTCTCGAAAAATCAGGGATTCGGGAAGAGAGGTATATCGCCCCTATCTGTATCCGTGTATGCTTCCAATAAAACGGGAACCACTCACAGCTTTTGTGTCGGATACAGTGGCGGCAGCACGAAAGAGGGAGAGAACGAGCAAGAAAGTACGAGAGAGAAAAAGAGACAGAGAGAGAGAGAGAGAGTTTTGGTCGGGGGTGAGACACGCTAGTGGTTGTTATCGGCCATCAGGTTTTATATCCGTGGCCGTTGGGGTTGCCGAGGAGAACGAGACGTGAAGGGGATGGTCAAACGATACTGGATACCGCGTGTTTCACAAAGATTCTATGAAGATTGCCCGGGATTTTATTACGGGAGAAATGTCGGTTAATAAAAATGAATACGAAGGAAGCGAAAGAGAGAGAGAGAGAGAGAGAGAGAGAGAGAGAGAGAGAGAGAGAGAGAGAAAGAGATAGATAGATAGATAAAGAGAAGGGGAAGAAGGAACTATTCTCTTCCTTCCGTCTTGAATTTTCTTTTCTTTTTCTATCTCCAAAGTAGACTTTCCTCTTTCTCCGAAGTGAACGTCGTCCCTTATCCCTTCTCCTCCTTCTCCTCTCGATGGTAGACGATTCGAAAGCACGATTTCACGTTTTCTCGGCGTAAACTTCCTCGTTTAGATCGTCCCATGGAAGCTGTCCCTTCTTAACAGAAAGAGAAAGAGGGAAAAAAGAAAAAAGATATCTAAAGATACAGTAGCTTATGTTCTCTTCGTGCTTTTTCGCGATTTGGACCACCACAAACCTCTGTTTATATTTTTTTTCTTCTGTTCATGACTCAGCACGACCGAGCTCTCTCTCTCTCTCTCTCTCTCTCTCATCCCTCAGATCTCTTCCCATACGAGATTATTATCGAATCTATACAAACATTTCTCGTTCGTGATACCAAATCTATGTAATGGTACTTGTACATATGTATCTATGTAAGTACGTATTTATGTATACGTCGACACGTCAAATGTTATCGATCGATTGCTTAATAATAATAATGATGATGATGACGATGATTATTATTATTATAATCGCAGTGGGACGTACACTTTAACTCCACAGGGACATCGCTTGGATTTACAGTTTAACCGAGATTACTCATTAATTTAAATTATCGATTTAACGGCTTATCGGTTGTAACAAGCGTGAAAATATTTTCATTTTCCACATATGTATTATACTTAGATGAACGAAATAATTTTATCGAATTAAACGCATTTTCCCTCGAACAAAATATCAAGCGCGTAGTTGGTTAATAAAGAAAAAAAGAAAAAACATAAACAAGCAAGAGACCTTTACATTGTTCAAATATTTCTTCGTTCAACTGCGTCAATCACTTTGTTGTTTTTCTCTTTGTGCGTGTTCAATTTCTTCAGTATCGCCAATCGAATTTATTCTTTCTCTTTCGTTCGAGCGAAATCTTAATGTTTCGCTAGATTGCACGAAGAAGGAAATCATCGACGATCGACGATTTGCAGCTGCATCCTCGTAACTCGATACATTCGTAATTCATGCGAACTTTCCTCGTGATGTATTACGTTATCTACTGTGTGTTTACATTATATATATTTATACATATCGAACTATATACATATATATATATACATACCTATTTACTTATATCGATTGATCGAATCAATAGGCGACCTGTCTGAAAGTCTCCAGCCGGAAAATCCAATGAAACGCGTCCAGATAGAGGCGTCTCGATACGTTCACGGCGCCTCGTGCCCACTGACTTAGAGACACGACGATAGATAAAGTCATCCTTCGAGTATGTTGTATTTTCTATCCTTCATCCCATCTCCCTCTCCTTCTCCCTCTCTTGTCTTATTTTGTTTTTCTTTTTTCTATTTGCGAAAACGAAATTCGTCTTCGTTCGACCTTGCCGAGAGAAACACACACGCAAAGAGATAGAAAGAGAGAGAGAGAGAGAGAGAGAGAGAGAGAGACAGAGAAAGAAAGAGAGAGAGAGAGAGAGAGAGAGAGAGAGAGAGAGAGAGAGAGAAGTACGACGATAATGTCGACGACGAAGTCTCATCCAATTTTTCAGGAGCGCGAGTTGCACGAGAACGAGCCGGTTAATCCGCCGGAATCTTGCTGACGTTGCTTCCGAGTCAACGGAGAGAGAAACAGAGAGAAGAAAGATGGAGAATAGGAATTCACCGAATTCCAGCCACGATAGCTCACTGTCGATGTTGAACAGCCTGAAGCATTTGTCGATGGGAACACGGAAGGGAAGAGAAAGAGAGAGAGAGAGAGAGAGAGAGAGAGAGAGAGAGAGAGAAAAGAAAGGAGAAAAAAGGAAAGAAACGTACTCGGAGGGTAAAGACAAGTCTTTTCTTGTTTCCTCTATTTCATCCACTATCTCTTTCTCTCTCTTGCATTCTCTCACTTGCTTTGTAGGGTCAGAGGCGAATCGACTGTCGTGTCATTTGTAACAATAAAGGTGGGAGTCTTGATGTCTCGACGTCTGATTGTCGTTTCTGTGATACGTAGGGAAGGACCAACGACTAAAGGTCTAACGGATGAAAAAAGAAAAAAAGAAGGAAGAAAGAAAAATAAAAAGAAAGAAAATAAAAGAGAAGGACGAGAAGGAGAAAAAGAGGTGGAGCTCTCTTCGTTATCGCTTTGATAACGAGCGACGACGATTTTTCAAGGCACGCTAACTCGGACACATGAAATAGAAGTGTTTTATCCTCGCTATATAAAATCAATGGAATCTCGTTGAATGCTCGGAGAGAGTACATTTATTATCGATAGTGGACACGGCAATAATGATAATAATAATAATAATAAGAGTGGGAGGAGGAGGAGGAGGAGGAGGAGGAAGAGATTGGGTGTTTCGTCGTTCCTTCACAGTGGACATTCCATGCGATATGACGTACTCTCTTCTGCTATTTATTTCCTTCATAAATCTTTCTTTCTCTTTCTCTCTTGTACCAAGAGAAAAACACTTTTTCGTTGCTCGCCACTACTATGGGTGTTAGCTTTTTGATAAAGTGATACTCTGTCTTTCTCTCTTTCTCTCTCTTTCTCTCTTTTTCGTTTTCGTTCCAATAAGACTAAACGTTCGCATATATGTATGTATGATGTATGCATGTATATATATATATATGTATACGTTTTTAAAGGGTCGTGAGTTTGAAGTTCTCGTTGGGAGTCGAACGATCAGAGCTCAGAAGATTAGTAGTGGCACAATGGGACTCTGACGTATGGACGACATAAGTCAGTGTACTATACGAGAGAGAAGAAACGAAACGTTTGTCTCTCTAACAGACAACAAAGAACGGTAAAAGAAGACTTTCGACCGATGGAAAAAGAAAAAAAAGGAGTAGTGGAGCAAAGAGAAGAGGAAAGAGGGTGTTCCGTGACCGATTCATTACAAGAAGACGATAGAGAAAGAAAGAAAGAAAGAAAGAAAGAATAAAAAAGGTTACAACGAAAAGAGAGATATAGAGAAAAAGAAAGAAAGAGAGATAAGTAGAGAACTAGAGAAGTAGAGAAATTCGTCACGGTGTAGCACGAAGTTTTGGAAATATTTTGCCCGGTCCAGGTTTATACTCCTCGTAGCGAGTGTCTCAATATTTCTTTACAGTTTAAGCAAGACGTATGGCGTTGTCGACTCTTTTCGTCATGCCCAATATGGTGGTCCCTTCTTCGTCCTATCTCGTAAGGAAAAGGTAAAACGTGGTACCATTCCACCACCTTTCAGTTACATCCTTTTTGACTATGCCGTTTTAGGTGTCTCTATTATATGCAATTTTTTTTTCTTCTCCTTTTCCTTTCATTTATGCATGCATATAAACCCCTGTATATTTGTCGCGAAATGTTTCTTATGTCGGCTGAGAGGTTGTAGAAGGGGGAAGAGGGAAGAGGAAGAAGGAAAAGAAAAATCGTACTACATTTTCTTTTTTCTACTTTTTTTTTCTTTCTTTCCTTTCTCTCTTTTTCTCTCTCTGTTTTTTTGGTACGAAGGTTCAAAAGACGCCGACTATAAGTCGACTTTCGTTATTTTTCTTCTCCTTGTTTCCTTTATCTTTTCTTTCCTTTCGTTCAGGTTCATAGGATCAATACAGTAAATGGGAGAATCTTTTAAACCTTGTACGATACGATTATTATCGTTATTAGAATTTTTCTTCGAAGGAAGAAGCTTCGACATCGACGTTTTGAAAAAGGTGGACGACCATACATACTTTCTCTCTCTTTCTCTCTCTCTCTCTCTCTCTCTCTCTCTCTCTCTCTTTCTTTCTTTCTTTCTTTTTTCTCGATCTCTTCGTTCAACATAATTCTTTCCTCGTATATAGCATTGCTATAAAGGTGGCGGTCTCCCCCTCCTACCCTCCCTCTTGCAATCGACTCGTATCTTAGCGAGAAGAGATCACGAACCCTTTTCTTCGCTCGATCGGAGCCGCACGACTCCGTTGAACTGACCGCAAATGTTCGTATCGCCTCGCTTTGAAATAGGCGTCACGTCAAAGAAAAGTGAGAGAAAGAAAGAACGAAAGAGAGAGAAAGAAAGAGAGAGAGAGAGAGAGAGAGAGAGAGAGAGAGAGAGAGAACGGTGGCTTCTTTCTCGTGTAGCTTCGTTCGAGCGTCACGTAACGATTAACGGACAAATGGTAGGTAGTTACCGGGTAATTGTAATAATTGTAGAGCACGTTTGATACGTACGCAACTACTACACTACTACTACTATTACTACTACTACTACTACTACTACTACTACTACTACTACTACTACTACTACTACTACAGTACTACTTCTTCTTTTTCTTCTCCTACTTCTTCTTCTCCTCCTTATCTTTCTTCATCGTCTTCTTCTTTCTCTTCATCTTCTTCTCCTCCTCCTCCTCCTCCTCCTTCTTCTTCTTCTTCTTTCTCTTCGTTTTCTTCTTCTTCGTTTGCTTCTTCTTCGTCTTTTTGTTTCTCTTCGTCTTCTACTTCGTTTTCTTTTTCTTCTCCTCCCTCTTCGTCTTCTTCTTCTTCTTCTTCTTCTTCTTCTTCTTCTTCTTCTCCTTCCTCTTCGTTTTCTTTTTTCTCTTCATCTTCTTCTTCTTTTTCTTCTTTTACATCGTCATCATCGTCGTCATCGTCATCATCATCCTACCTACACCGCCTCCCATTCGATTGAAAGGATACGGCAAGGAAGATGCACCATGTGTCCGACGCTTTGCAATGGCTACTGGCCAGTGGGAAAGCCATTGTACGGGAATGAAAACGTGCGTGTAATTTCTACAACGACTTCCCTCCTCCTACTCCTCCCCCTCCTTCTTCTTTCTTCTACTCCTTTACTCCTTTTTCTCACTCTTTTTCTCTCCTTTGTTTTCACGACATTATCGACAATAATAAGAGAACAAATAAAAGGGGAAAGGGAAAGGAAAAGAAAAATCGTGGTTTAGATTCCATCGCCGTGTTATTAAAGACACCACTACTTTGAGGGGTGACTTTTTAATAAGCCCTTCCATTTATTTCCGTTCGTTCGTCTTCCTTCTATTCCATTACGACAGGGAAACATTTTATTCTTTTCTTTTTCTTTTTTTTTTTTTGTCTTTGCTTTTTCTTTTCTTTCTTTTTTCTTTTTCTCGAAAAATCCCACAGGTTACTTATTAACCACTAAGCGTATGAGTTTTCGTACCCGTGAGAAATAAGGAGTACTAGTTCGAATTATTATTTGTAGAAGGTATATATGTATGCATGTATATATGTATTCGTATATCTTCTTGAAATAACGAACAAAGTAAGAAAAAGAAAAATGAAATCGCGTGCATAAATATATTCTTCGTTTCTTCTTTGTCGACTTTCCCACCAGATACACATATAAGACGTTTTATGAAAGAAAATATGTGGGAGTTTAATTAAGAAGGATATGACTCTTAGTTATTATTTCTTTTTACCATACATCGTTTAATCGACAGCTGTCGTTTTTTAGTCATGCTTGGTGTAAGACACATTCAAAAGAATGTTTTATCCTACCTTTTTCTTTTTTTCTTCTTTCTGTTTTATATATATATATATATATATATATATATATATATATGTATGTATATATTCTTGAAACGTGTTTCACACGAGATAACAAGATCGATTTTTCGAATTTGAAGGACAGAAAAAGAGAGAGAGAGAGAGAGGAATAGATAGAGAACAAATCAAAATCGTATCTCGAAAGTAGTTGGATTGTACGCAAAGCTTAGCGCGTATAATAGCTAGTTAGGAGTCATTGTGATGTTAGACCGTACGCGTACACTCGTATGCATGACAATAGGGCTTGTCTTAGAACCGTAGGACGCGTTTTAGTGACGCTCTTTACGGAACGCATTCCGCTCGTCGAACCCATACGCTAACTAAAACGTTCTAGAATCCATCACGCTACTAGAGTACATACAAAACGTTGAAACGTGTCTCGTAATTCTTTCGTAAAGGTGTTCACCTCTACCCAACAAATTTTCCGATCCCAGAAACCTTTCGTCAAGGGACATCCGTCATATTGGATGTTTCTCAGGGGGATTCGCCGAAGAAATTAACTAAATTCCTGATTGGAGTCACCCTAAACCTATCTCTCTCTCTCTCTCTCTCTCTCTCTCTCTCTCTCTATTTCTTTCTTTCTCTCTCTCTCTCTTATTCTCTATCTAGTTCCTTGCGTGATACGGACCCTTTTTTCACGCTAGAAATTTGATCTATGATTTTTTAAACAGGTCACTTGGGTTAAAAGAGGATAGATCGTGTAAAACGGATCGTATTTCTTTTCCACTGATTTTTCTTTTCCCTATTTAGTTATATCTACCTATTTTTCTCGCCTATCTGCTGTTTAGATTTTATTATTTTTTCTTCTTCTTCTTCTTCTTCTTCTTCTTCTCCTGCTTCTTCTTCGTTTCTTTTCTTTCTTTCTCTCTCTCTCTCAGTCTCTCTTTTTTTTTTTTTTTACATACTTATTCTCTAATCGCCAAGAATTTTATATCCGACCGAGACGTACCCACGTATATACATACATATACATATACATAGTATAGATACTATGTAAGTAAAATTTGTCCGAGCGATGACTCCAAGCTTGACATTTATTACCCGGATAATGTAGAATGTTGAGATCGGAGGAGGTGACCGGCCTCTGGTGTACCGAACTGTCACGTTTAGGATCTCTTACACATACATATACGTTCATATACTTACAAACACACAGACATACATACATACACAGTATATACGAATGGATTCGTGGAACTCGCGATGAAGAATATTCGTCGCGCTTCGATATTCGTCCACTTTGTAAGCCAGTGTAAACTCGGCTTGAAAATTAGGTAGAGAGGATTGAACAAGGGAGAGAGAGAGAGAGAGAGAGAGAGAGAGAGAGAGAGAGAGAGAGATAAAGAGAGAGAATTTTTCGACATTTAAGACCGTGACGTCTTTCTCTTTCTCTCTTTCTCTCCCATAGCTTCGTATCCCTTCGGTTGTTATTATTACACCAGGAGGAAGACCTCACGTCTTTTCGGCTTCGTGGACGACAGCCACGGAGCAGTATTTTGCCTACAAAGGTCCGTCACGGATTCTAAGGACTTTTACGAGCATTCTCGGTGCTTCCCATAATGGGAGGAGAGGCCATTCGCTGTATCGGCCATACGTTGCACGCCTTAAGCCGCTTCGAAAGCTTACTTTTGCGATACAAAGTTGCCTTCTTCCTTTCTTTTTCCTTCTTCTCCTCATCCTCTTCTTCTTCTTCTTATTCTTCCTTTTTTACTTTCATTTCTTTTTTTTTTCTTCATCTTTTTCTTTCTCTTTTTCTTTTCCTCTCATTGCGAGTGTCCTGCGCGCCATACCGCCGTGGATTATCGCTCTTGATGGCCTTTCTCACTGACACCCTGCGGTGAATCCTTTTGGACGAATTTTGCGTCAAAAGACCACCCAGGAGTTAGAAAAGAGAGAAAGAGAGATATCCAGATCGAGATATCTCCAGTTAAAAAAAGAAAGAAATACAAGCAGAAACACCTTTCACTAAGTTATCTATTTCTTCATGGCTCATCGGCGTTCTTATGATTTTTAAAAGCAAACGGAAATATTCTTTGATCTTTCCGACACTGTCGCCTTCATTCCAGGATCTCTTCATCCCAAGCTACTGAAAATACCAAGGTTTTAACGTCCATTCCGAGTCCTTCGTTCGAACTATATTCTAGATTAAATATATTAAATATATTAACGAAATATATTACAAAAATATATTAATATACGGATCAATTTTTTTAATAATATTATTAAATAATACCGAATTTATTTTCTTAATTAATTTATCTTTCGTTTTCCACTGTATTTAATACGATGTAATACCTTCGAATACACAAATGAGACTAAGATTAAATATGTTATTGAATTTTACGTGAAGGCGAAATAAGGAGACACAACTCCGTATGAATAAACGATTAGAACAATGTCGAATACCTACACATACGCGTTGTACGCGTGTATTTACAATTTCATTATGTACGCATATATTTACAATTTCATTATGTACGCATATATTTGCTTGTATTCGTAAGGATAAAGAAAACTTCAAACAATGGTTTCCAAGGCAATCGAAGGACAAAATATCTACGTAAAATAAAAACATAACAAAAACAATAGTCTTTCGGTATCATAAAGGGAACTTCGTATAAACGTAAAAGCAAACGTAAACAAAGTCGAACGAAGGGTAAGAACATATTAGTCATCGTTAACTCTCGGGACAGTTAAGTGCGAATATTCGAAGCGTTAAGATCGGCCTACACGTTGTGAGAAAAAGAAAATTCTTTAGTTTTAAATATACATTGTGATATCAGTTACGTAGGTGCATACGTCTAGTGCATCGTCTGCATGGTGTCTCCTACGAACGAGGAAGAACTATGGTGCAGTTAAATCCCGATTAGACGAGAGATTAAACATGTAAGTAAATTTACGAGGGCGATCTCGTTTATACATACATATCTCTTTTTCTCTTTTTCTCTTTTTCTCTTTGTATTAATTAGTAGGAAGATCGGCCCACGACTGGATCACCTTTTCGGTCTCATTCATAAAAGATCCGATTGAACGAATATAAATGTGTTCATTTTTCCTTATTAAACGTTAATTTATTTATATTATACACGTTATATTAATTAGGTTAATTTACGTCGACTTCTTATACCATATATTTCTCGATATTACGAACGAATTCTCATTGATATTTCTGCGTTTTTCGAATCGATCAATGACACCAGATCAACTTCTCACGACCGGTCCGCCTGATTTTTCTCTATCTCTCTTTCTCTTTTTCTCTGTCTTTCTCTTTCTTTCTTCTTTATCTGTTCGTTCTCTCGTTTATTCCCTCTCTCTCTCTCTCTCTCTCTCTCTCTCTCTCTCTCTCTCTCTCTCTCTCTCTCTCTTTCTCTTCTATCGTCTACTCGTCAGATCGCGCGTGCTGCCGCATAAACGTTCGCGAGTATCCGTTGTGACATACACGATTACCTTGGACTTATATGTATATATATATATATATATATATATATATATATATATATATATAAATACAGATATATACCTATATATATTGTGCTGTGCGAGAGCATTATCGAATCTCGATAGGCAATCTCCGAGTCCATGTAACGCGTGCGTCGCCTTCATTCATGTTCAACTCGACGTGTTCTCTCCTTATTATAGCGTTTCTTGTTTATAATAACATCTATGTTTATGTATAATGATATTATATTTGTTAAGAATATATATATATGCGTACATATATAGATATAGATATATAGATTATCAAAAGATTGACGTTTTAATCAATTTAAGTACGAATCAATGTGCTTATTCATTTATTATTAATTATTTCGTTGTTGCGAAGATTTGTTTTTTCTCTTTCTTTTTTTTTTATTCGTCCTTCCAGAATATACACATCAGATTGTCTCCTTTATACGACCTTTAGTTATTATTATATAAATTATAATTACAAAAGCTCGATAAATCTAACACGAGGATTTTAATGAAGTCTATAAAATCCGATGCCTATGACACCGGTATGATGGCAATCAACGTGTTAATTAATACCGATCACTTTGGTTTCTGCGTAATTATAATAATCCATCATATTACTCAACATCTTCATTCTCGTCGTTAGAATATACCTTTCATTAGCTTCCATCCAACTTGCGGTCATCTCGTTTCTCTTTGAAAAGTATTAGAAGCTCATAATATAATTCTTATTACCTTAATTACATTTTTTTTCATTGTATTATATCTAGCATAGCTATGATCCTTATCGTATTTTTTTTTTTAAACGTTTATCGATTGTACATTCCTAGCTCGTTTGATACACACGTATATATATATATTTTTATTTATTTTTTTTTTTTTGCGAAAGGAGAGACAATCCAACGTTAGTTCATTAACCGTTTAATTACAGCAAACACACCTACTGACTGCCGTTTTGCTAAGGCGTATCTATACGATATCGAAAGCTCTTGCATAATATTAACCGAGCAAGTACTCGAACGATCAATTGAAATCATAACGCTTTCTGTGCGAGTGATTAATTTAACTCGCGCCGTTATAGACCCTCGTATTTTCTAGGCTCTTGCTTTTAAAGGTTCATGAATCAAAGTACGATAATTCTATCTATCCATTGGAACATTTATCTATTGCCTTCGAATTCTCTCTCTTTCTCTTTCTCTGTCTCTCTGTCTAATTCACTGTTAGGAGAAAAAGAAAAGAAGAAAGAAAGGAAAAAAGAAAGAAAGAAAGAATGAAAGAGAGAGAGAGAGAGAGAGAGAGAGAGAGAGAGAAGGAGCGTTGAATAAAAAGGTTGCTCTATTAATTGGACAATCGGTAGTAAATGCAATTCGTTGTCTTTGCTACTACCATAGCTGTTGTTGTTTTCGTTGCTGTTGCTGTTGTTGTTGTTACTCTAACTACTGTGGATAATAATACCCAAGAATCGAAGCTCGCTTTTGCGCGTAATGACGCGTGAAGCGTGCGATGCACGCATGCACTTATATGCAGCGTGTACGTACATATGTTGTTATATGTATCTACTATTCTATGTATGTACGTATATACTATAAGGTGTATAAGAGTGCGTAAAGTAGAAAGAAAGATATATATATATATATATATGTATATATATATATAGGTATGTATATAGATAAATAGAGAAAGAAAGAAAGAATCAGAGAGGTTATTATCCATACGAGTCGTTACGCGGCGGAACGATAAGTGCGTCGTTAGATATGCGAATGAGAATACGCGAAAGGAAATTAATGTTAGCTTTTGGCGTTGGCAATGCCCGAGGTAGGTATAAGTAACACACGCGAGATCTCAATAAAATCGATATTTAATTATCCTCGTCGCAAGGTCTGATCTAGTAAGCATTAAAACGTCGTATTTTTCTCGGCTAAAAAGAATGAAGGAGAAGGGACATGTTTACGCTACAACCGAGATGAAAGTTTTTATTTATTTAAGTATTTATTCATTCATTTATTTTTGTTTTCACGTATCACCGTTCTATTTCGCATTTTAGACGATTTTATATTGTAAGAAAAGGAAGAAAAATTTGAAGGTGAACTCTTAATTAATTGATTTATTTATTTACTTATACATTTTCCGAACTTTCATTTTATATCTTTTCTCATCTGTATAATTAATAAGAGAAAGAAATAGATTGCCGAGAAAGACTATAGTAATTTTTCTACAAGAAGAAGAAGAAGAAGAAGAAGAATAAGAAGAAAGAAAAATAAAGAAACTGCGACTTATCTTGTAATATCGAAGAGAAAATTATTTATAAAAAGGAAAAAGAAGTTCAAATTTAGTTACTTTTATTTTTACTTATATAATGTCATTTGCTTCTTCCTTATTTTTTTTTTTTTTAATTCTACATTATAGGAGAAACATTATCGAGAGGAAGACTACAGTAAATTTAGTTTTCTTAGAGAATAAAAAATAAATTGCGAGTATCTATTATCGAAGAGACGAGATTACATGATGTTCGTGTCGTGTTACGCGTGAACGAACCAACGAACGAATAAACGAATAAACGAACGAACGAACGAACGAACGAACGAATAAATGAACGGACGAATGAAAGAATGAAAGATCGCTGATAGATGTTATACTAAATGTCATACGTTTATCGAACGATTACAGAATCCTTTAAGGAGATGCAGCTACGTGATCGTAAATGTTCCGAGGTGATGGCGTAAGAAAGATACGCTTCGCCGTCGTTGGTATTGCATCAACCAATCGAATTTACGCTTTTGCAGAATGCACGATCGTAATTTTCTCATATTTTTCGTAGTACTGTATAGTGAAAAAATAACGGAGAAAATAAAAGAAAACTTTCTCTGTCGAGATCGAAAGATCGAAAGCAGAAAGTTTGCTCGGCAAGTACGTTTTTATCAATATATCGTGTATCGATGATATCGTTTAATACATACACACATACACAAACAAATATATATACGTAAGTACGTTTTTATTTGCAATCGTGAGACGACGAGAAAATATATAAATAATAATTAAATCCCGCAAGAACAAATATTTATATATTCAATAGTCTATAAATATGAGATAATCTAAAAACTTAATTAAAATATCCTTGCGATTTTAAATAGAAACTATGCTGTCTGAAAAATCGTATGTAATGGCAGCGTAGATAATGATTGATATCCTGAAAATAATTAAAAAAAGACGAATAAATAATTCGATTATACAATAAGAGACATTTATTCAAAAGTATAATATATAGATATGAGGTAATCGAAGATTAAATTAAACAGTATGACGTCTAACGATTTCGATTATAACGATAAGATAATTAACAATATTACGAATCAAAAAAGTACATGGTATTATGTGCGTGTGTGTATGTATATGTAAATTATCGTCTTAATTTGTCAAGTTTATTCCTATTTTATAATTAATTATTTTTAATGTTATTAACTTCAATTGATTATTTCCAAAGAGATTTTTTTTTTTTTGCGAGTACTGTTTGTAAGATCGCGTCAATAACGTCGTCATAATCATCGTCGTCGTCGTCGTCGTCGTCGTTATCGTTGTCGTGAAATACGCGTAGGTCAGTGCTTGCGAGTATATAACGCAACTAATACGAGGCGTGTAGGTATGACGAGAGCGTCGGCTATGGAAAAACAGCTTTCTCTCTCGACAGGTTCAGGTGGCATACGTACGTAGGAATTAAGTAGATAAACATACGTGGAGTAATACTTTGCGAACGCGTAATACTCTCCGCTTGTATAACGCGTCCGTGTATATCGTTACGACGCGTTTTTCGCACACTTAGCAATTTTCGATTGTATGCGTATATGCATGTATGTTTGTGTTGTATCGTTGCAACGATGTCGTCGTCGTCGTCGTTGTTGTTGTTCGTTGTCGTTACTGGTAATGCGAGATATTCGTTATGCGAAATAAAACATAGTGAATGTATCACCTTCTACGAAAGATAGAGAGAGAGAGAGAGAGAAAGAGATAGATAGATAGATACAAATACACAACGCAAATCAGATTCGTTGGCTCGTTTAATTCACACTTTCCATTTCCTTGATATCGCGATTATATTTGAAAAACGTTAGTCACACTCGGAAGGCAATCGTTCGCATAAATTTCTAGTTAATCGATTTCTTTATCGTTATAAATATCTATAAATATAAGATAAAAGTGTTTTATTTGTAAAAAAAAAAAAAAAAATTAAATTAAAAAGAGAAAAAGGTGAAGAATAAGATTAAGTAAAATCAAGGTACTACGTGTTTAATTGCTTGCGTACGTCAATTAGTACGACGAATGACGATGATAATAACGATCGTAAGAAAAGTTAAACGATTAAATAATTTTGCATGGCGAATTGGAAACAGTAAGGAGTAAGGAGTAAGGAATTAGTTGAGTAAGGAGCAAAGTGGCAATTTTCATTTACGATTTTTATTATCGAGCGTTCAAGATAATGGCGGAAAGCTGAAATTCGATAGTGTACTTCCGAAAGGACCGTAACGAGCCGGAACTCTGGTACAGACTTTCGACCATAATGCGAATACACGAGACGGGAGGAGTCGGGGCTTGAC
Source organism: Vespula pensylvanica (assembly GCF_014466175.1). Lineage (NCBI taxonomy): Eukaryota > Metazoa > Arthropoda > Insecta > Hymenoptera > Vespidae > Vespula > Vespula pensylvanica. The sequence continues at coordinate 1,853,950 of NC_057694.1, forward strand.
TTTAGTAAGAGTTTACGAGGGTAGCCAACACGGAGTTAATTCAATCAGCCTATAATCCTGACTTTGGCCCTGATTACCCCTCGTGAGACTGAGATAAAGAGAGAAAGGAAGAAAGAAAGAGAAAAAGAGAGAGAGAGAGAGAGAGAGAGAGAGAGAGTAAGTAAAGTCGATTCGATCCTGATTAAAAGGTTCTCCCCGATGTTTTTCTTGGAGATTTTTCTTCTACCTTTAGGCGTTCGTACGTAAGTAAAAAGATCGATTTACGATAAATTATTCGTCGAAAATAAACTGTACGATACATTCGTTCCTGATATATAGGTATTTACCAAACCGGAAGTCAAACTCTTACTACTATGGTTACTTCTCGTAACGTCGAGATTCGTTTTATCTTTGAAAGATGGAAGTGCCATTAGGATTAGTAATAGTAGTAGTAGTAGTAGTAGTAGTAGAAGCTTGGTTGGCTTTCGTTTCGTCGTTCGTTGAACGCTCGAGTAGCAGAAACAATGGAGAATTCTCTCGGTGGTTGGTTCATTCTCCTTCTCTTCTTCCTCCTTCTCCTCCTTCTTCTACTTCTACTTGCATCAGGATGGACGTACTCGCAGAGAGTCGAAAGTCCCCATTTGGAAATGGGTTAAGCACGCTTAAGATAATTTCTAGTCCTTAAAAGCTATTAGTTTGTGCTCGGCTTTCAGGGCGGTTTGACTTTGTCCATCTACGAGCGGCATGTTCTACTTAGGAATATGCCGTTTGATTCTCTCGAGGACTATACCACTGTGACTTCAAAGAATCTTTTTTTTCTTTCTTTTTCTTTCTCTTTCTCTCTCTATCTTTCTTTTCCTTTCTCTCTTTTATCCAAAAAAAAAAAAAGGAAACAAAAAGGAAAAAAATTCACGCGTTGCGATTAATTAATACTTTAATTATTTACTCGTCGATTATACGAAAGAATAAAGAGATTAAGTGTCATCTGAGATAGATCGGTAATCCTATTTCGTTGTCCCCTTAGATCCGTCGTAATATTTACGAATCGAGTCCTCCTAATCGACTCATACTCGCGTTTATCGCAAATCGTCGCTCGACCGATTTTATCTTCCGCGATATTATAAAGGCATTAGCCATTATACTACCGCTTGGATCGTTCTAACAACGATAAGATCTATCGTTACGTGTGAGCGAGCAACGAGCAGTCACGATTAGCAGCTTCGTGGAAATCGTTTGTAGAAGCGAAGGAAAGAGAAAGAGAACATGAGTGCACTTCGTATAGAAAGAGAAAAAGAGAGATAGATAGATTGAGAGAGAGAGAGAGAGAGAGAGAGAGAGAGAAAGAGAGAGAGAGAGAGAGTATGAGAGTATGAGAGAAGAGGAAAGCCAAACGACGGTCCCTGCTTTGTTCGACCCCCCCTTCCCTTGCCAAAGTGCAATTCCGCGAAGATATAACGGACTGTTATAATTGGAAAAGCCGAAGAGAGTGCATAAAGGGCCGAGCACTCCGTGGCGAATTTTAAACGATCCCTCCGAGAAAAGTACTTGCCGGGCGATAAACGAAATGTTGGTTAAACCATATCGCCATCGTGAATATTACGTTTCTCTCGTCCTTATCCTAATCGTTCTCAGAAAGAAATATGATCGAGAAAGAAAAAAGAAGGAATCATACATTCTTTTTTCTTTCCTTTTTCTTTTTTTGTTTTTTTTTTTTTTTTTGGTAGTACGAGTAATTGATAATTTACGTTTATCGTTGTTTGTGCACAATATCGAATGTGCATAATATCGAAAGAATAAATGAATAAAAAGAAGAAAGATAAAGGAAGGAAGAGTGAATAGAATTCTCTTTCTGTGATCTCACGATTGATTAATAATCAATAATTATCTTTTATCCTCTTCCTATATATGTATATCGAAAAAATAAAAAAAAGTTTTGAAATATAAGGAGTGAAATAGTCGAAGAGAAAGAGAGAAAGAGAGAGAGAGAGAGAGAGAGAGAGAGACAGACAGAGAGAAAAGAAACATTCATTTTTCTATGTTTCATTAACAATTAATAATCATTATTTATCTCGCTCTAATCCTTATGTTATGTACGAATTAAAAGAATTACACAAGATATAGATAGATAGATAGATAGATAGATAGAGAGGAATCAAGAGAAATCAAAATCATCCGTCCTTTGGGAGGAACTGATTCAGATTCGAAGTCAGAAACTTCATTTCCTGGATTGGCGTCGATTTCGGAGGATGCACACGCCAAATGGAAAATCAAGCGTGCGTCACAAAGGGGTTTATCGAGACGCCATGAACCGTTCTATCGCCCTTAGGCGTTAATATCATGCTATCTCCGAATGCGTGTAACATAATAACGATGTCATCTCTCCATCTCTCTCTCTCTCTCTCTCTCTCTCTCATATACATAAGCACGAGCGTATTCTCGTTGGCTTTACATTCAGCATAGATCCTCCGCACGTTGCGCTCTCTTTCCGTCTCTTCCTCCGCGTCTGTCCGCTACACTGCCGCCGAGTTGATTGGATCCACTTAACGGGGTATACGCCATGCGACATTACTGCTCTATGGTGTATGGCGAAGTGTGTTGTTGCGTTGCGCCACCATAACCTGACGATAGCGATGGCACCGAACAACTATCGAGTTCCCTCTTAGAAAAATATCTACGATGAAAGTTCTTAGATATTTTCTTGATACGTTACAACTTTGATCATATTTCAATTTTATTGACATCTTGGAAAGGAATATAGGGGTATAACAGCATGATTTTTTCTAATATCTCTATTAACATAGATCGGAATATTTTAATATAAACTTTTCGACAAGAACAGACATATATATATATATACATATATTTTTATATTAATTAAATGAAAAATATAAATTGTAGGATTATTAGATAATCGATAAAAAAAGGAGAATTGTTCATTCGCATAAAGTTAGCTCGTCGACCTTACTGAATCGATTCAAGAAGAAGAGGAGTACGAGTAGGAGTAGAAGTAATAGTAGTAGGAGGAGGAGAAGGAGGAGGAAGCAGCAGCAGCAGTAGCAGCGACAGCAGTAGCAGCACGGGACTTGGCCGTCGGGCTAAGTGGGCTTCGGCTAAGTAACAACGGTCGGCCTAATGACACGAAAGGCCCAGATTATTTTATTATCGCGTCGCCAGTGATTTCGGCGACGAGATCGTAAAACTAAACCTCTCTCTTCCCTCCCACTCGGTAAGTCGAGCGTAGCGTGGCGAAACGACGATGGCCAAGTGCGAGATGCGATAGGCTATAGTGGTAGATGAGAATTTAGCTTCGAATGAGCCGAACGAATAATTGAATGGCCGAGATAATGCGAACATTTCCCGAAAATGTTTGATCTACCCTTCTTATTCCTCATCCTCTTCCTCTTTCTCATTCTCCTTCTCTTCTTTTACTATTTCCTCACGTGATCAGGTAATCCAAAAATGTTCGATCGCAAATAGAATTCGAAAGTTGAATCGGTTTCGTCCTTGGCCATGGCTTCTTACCTGAAGACCTTAAACTTTAAACGGATAACGGTACGTTTCTATTCACGTGGGCAGGCCACGTAATTCGGTACACGTCGTCCCATCGTGGTGACCGAGGGTGGTAGAGAGGGAAAGTAGAGAGGGGAGACGGATTCTCGTAGCAGAGAAACAACATAGCAATGTCGGGGAGAGAGGGAAGAGAGCATTATCCGTCTTGTCGTGTTACGTGTCTTACAACGTGATAAGCCAAGTAGGGACAACGAGAGAGAGAGAGAGAGAGAGAGTGAGTGAGTGAGTGAGTGAGTGAGTGAGTGAGAGTGACAGAGAGAGAGAGAGAGAGAGAGAGAGAGAGACGTAGCTGCTTGCACGATGGTAGTTCTTTTCTGTTAAACGCAACGTTTGCCTTCATCATCGAACAAAATGGAAACGATGCGACGCGATCGACGAGACACGTTGCTTTGTCGTCATCATCGTCGTTGTCGATGGACTACGACGAAGCTGTAATAACGACGTCGATGACGACGACGACGACGACGACGACGACGACGACGACGACGACAAAAGCAGAGACAGAACAACGTTGGAGGCCCCTCGAAAACCAGTCACGAACGAATCCCTCCCTTTTTCCTCTTCACTCTTTTACTCTCCTCGTATCTTCTATGTCCTTTCCCATTGGAAAAAACTCTTTGCCTGTTAACAGCAGCAACAGAAACAGCAGCAACGTCGTTTAAACGAAAGAAAACGATGTTGGCTGGCTTGCGAGAAAAGCAAGTGATGTTCTATGTATACGTCATCTCTCGCGTCTTGGAAATATCGAGGTCAGGTAAATCGAGAAAAACAGAGAAAGAGAGAGAGAGAGAGAGAGAAAGAGAGAGAAGGAACGATGTACTTAGCCCTTGGTGAAGAGCTTAGAAATGATACTACTCCATCCATACGAATGTGTGTTACGTACTTACGTACACCGATCGTCGAGATTATCGTCGTTATTCTTCGGACAATCGAATCTTACATTAACTCTCGAGGTTATTTACTATTCGTCGTCGTTTGTCTCTCCTTTATAACGTCTCTTTCTATCTGGAATGTTGTTTCTCTAATTCAAGGCCAATGCTAATCTAACGGTACATGAATTTTCTTTTGTCTTCGCCAAAGCGATTCTTCTTGTTCTAGCTACGCTCGAATTATTAAGTCGTTACCAGCGTTTCTACTCATTGTATATACATACATTCGTATATATATATATGTGTGTATGTATATATATATATATATATATATATATATATGTGCATACTTTTTCTCTCTACGTTTCTCTGTCACGCAGTTGTCTGATTATTTTTAGAGAAATCACATCGTGATTACATCGTTAAGGTATTCATTCTATTCTAACGTAGAAAAGATAACGTTGAAACGATCGTGGAATAATCACACGAGAATTACATCGTTTACAACGTTGTTTTAACCGAATGACAATTGTTAATTGTTTAACACTGAATTAAACATTTTCTAGTAGTATCAATGATGATCAATACGTTGTTTCTTTGGTATATCGTCAATGAATGAAAATCGATCGATAAGTATTCTTACATATATCTATATCTATATATATGTATATATATACACATAACTTACTAACGTAAATATAAAGGATTCTTTGATAATTACACAAGTAGTTATCAAAGTTAATAAGTTTAAAACGTTTTATCGTATCATAGGACTGTGTTGGGTAATACAACGTACTATCGACTAATCATTATCACATATGTTATATATATATATATATATATATGTATGTATACTTTTAGGCGTGCACGCGATTATCGACTTGAAATATAGATGATCTCTCGAGGATGTTACATGTTCTCGCACTAACTTCGATTACTTCGATGACAATCGCAACAGAGTCGCGCTAATTTTCGTCATTGTAATCGCACGTAAATCAAGAATCGTGATAAAGTATTACAAGATCTTGATATAATGTCCAGTTTCATTTAACGTAGTACCTTTTCCAGTACTTTTTTATATGTTCATAAATTAATATATACATACATACACACATACATACACACATATGTATATATATATACATGTTCATGAAGATTCGCATGCGTGTTTCGATCGTTGCGTTTTTCATAATTGAGAGATGGGGGAGCGTTTTGAACGACGTAGGGAAAAGTTGAGAAGCAATTAAGTCATACCTAATGATCTTCGGTAGCACGAACGAGTCGAAGGTTCTGCAATCTTTCTCTCTTTCTGTCTATCTGTCTATCTATCTATCTATCTCTATCTTTGTCTCTCCATCTTTCACCGTAAGAGTCTCTTCTTACACGGTGAATCTTCTGACTAGATAATTAATTTCTTAGTGGTGACTTTAAGCCACGCATCGTCGATCTTAACGGTCTATTCTATCTTACACTCGACTTAGTTTACCGATTTATTAGTTAAAAACGTTCTGTCGTTAACCCTTCGTACGATTTTACACGGTCGATTTAACTCTCTTTCTCTTTCTCTCATTATTTCTCTATTCTTCTCTCACCAGCTATAATCTTAATGACTTAATATTAAACTCGAACTCGGACGTGGAAAATTACAATCTAATGTGATAGAGGATGCATGTTAATATTAATCGTATCATATTTTAAGATCGTACTCGACGATTTAAAGGGTAAATAAAAAATAAGAAGAACATGAATAGAGTACTAGATTATTCTGGAGAAGAAAGAAAGAGACAGAGAGAGAGAGAGAGAGAGAGAGAGAGAGAGAGAGAGAGAGAGAGAGAGAAAGAGAGAGAGAGAGAGAGAGAGAGAGAGAGAGAAAGAGAGAGGGTGCAAGGGTGGTATCAGCTGTTGTCTTGAAGTCGTAGAAAATGTAACCCTTTCAGTCGGTTCTCGTATAACGAATCGACCGGTCGATCCTTAATTAATTAAATCCTTGGAGAAGACTCAGGTGGCTCGGCGAAATCTGGTAGCCCTTGGGAGATCCCTTTCGGAGATACGATAATAGTGACATTATCATACGCACGACCTACTTAGCCCTTTGGTCGGCTTTGTCGTCTTCGTAGACACGTCGAGACAACGAATTCGTAGCATGGTTAGTACCCAGGTGTTCGTTCTGCGAATAGCCCTGTAAGGCCGTTGGTTAAACGAGCCGTGCCTCCTTCACGCTTATTGAATGAGCTAATAACGAGTACCCGCCGATCATTTGGGTATTACTTTATTTTACATCTAACTTAATTAAATTCATTATATCATGATATCATATATATTATTTTTGTTATTATTATTATTATTATTATTATTATTATTATTATTATTAATAGTAGTAGTAGTAGTAGTAGTAGTAATTTGTTTTAAATTACTTAAAAAAGTAGTAATTAGTTGTAAAGTTGTTTTTCGTTGTTGTTATAAAAAGGATTTCTCAAATTATTTTCTTTAAATTTCTCTAAGACTTATTGATTCTGACCGATTTTTTATAGAGTTAAAAATTTTTTTATTCAGATTGCATGGGTCAAGAAGTTTCCACCCTATTCTGCATGTTTTGCATTATGATGACTATCTGAAAATCTTATTTTCTATGGTTAGGTTTATATCTATTTTATTTATGTTTTCCGTCGGAGTGATTACGGAGAGATGTCTGTATTATATGGACATCACGATCCCAAAGGGGATTATTTTTATGTTTTATATCTGCTTCTTCCAGATGTCCGGCAATTCTATCGGTAATGGAATGAATATATTCTTTTATTTTCTTATTTTCTCTCTGTTTCATATTTGTTTCATTAGGTATTACGATGTCTGTTAAGTATGTGATACGACTTGTTTTACGAATTTATATTATATCCGATCTATTATATCGTACTGTCTGTATATGATGTTGTGTCTCAAATACAATTTAATTTCTTACTTTCCTAGAATTGTTTCTGGTTACTGATATCTTTTTAATTATCAATTAAAGCGTTAGATAAGTTTAATTATTACGAGATAGTGTTTTAAGATTCACGTTTGATGTATTATTTCCTTGATGGCTACTGTTTCATGTATTCCATTATTACGAATAATTTACATCCATTGATAATAGATGTGATATATATTGTTTATTATTATTATTATTACTATTATTATCATTATTGCGCGAAGCGCGTATTTTTAAGCGATGATTTAAGAATTCATTTCTTATCGAGACAGATAACGTAAGGAAAATTTCATTTCAAGGAGTTTTCTATCTCGAAGAACGAACAACTATCTCAGCCAAAGTATTTTCGCGAGTAGGAATTGTAAATAACGAGAGTAGTAAGCTCGGAGATAGCGAGTAAAACCACTAGCGATATCGAGCGAATCCGAAAAATTGTGTCAGTTAAGAAGTAAGTGAGTTTCGAGACTCGACGAAAGATACAGTTTCCGGATACTCCGGAAGTAATGGTGTTTTCTCGAATCTGCTGATATTCGACTTAACAACGGCCAACAACCTCGTATTTCCCTTGGCATCGCTTAGTTTTCGTGGGGTATCGCATTGGGTTGTCGTCGATTTATGCGATCTCTCAATTCTCGGAAGTTGGAAAGCGGAAGCGCGTGTACACGTATAAAATACGAACTAAGACGAAGAAACAGAGAGAGAGAGAGAGAGAGAGAGAGAGAGAGAGAGAGAGAGAGAGAGAGAAAGAGAGAGAGAAAGAGAAAGATGGAAGAGTATTAACAAACGTGAACGACCTACTTACGGAACTTCGTGCGACCATAAATCAGTTTACTTTTGGATTACTTATCGATACGGGACAACGTAAGTGTGCTCTCTCGTCTTCTCTTATTTATTTCTTTCTCTCTTCAACGCGTTGCAACTGGCGCAGCATTTTTCCCGTTATCACTCTTGGAGCCGATAAGAGAAGGGCTTCGCCGACGGCCTGTCGTCTCGTGAGAAAGTTTCTGCTTTCGTTTGGATAAGCAGAATTAAACGACGAATTTTGAGATTAAATTGAAATAGTAAACTCTGGAATAATTATCTCCTCTCTCTCTCTCTCTCTCTCACTTTCTTTCTTTCTTATTAATTTCTATAATTTATCTCTGTGCAACGTATAACGTTATCGCGTTATATCTTTGAAATAAATCATAAATATTTGTCGGAGGAAAATATTTCATTTCTTTTTTCTTTTTTTCGTTCGTCCTTCGCGATAATTCGATAAATCAAATTGAACGACGTATATCGGGATCGATTATAAATAAAGATGGTGCAATTCTTTCTTTCTCTATCATTAATTTCTTTTTAATAAATAAAATTAGATGGTATATTTGTTCCGTGTCTATGCGAATGATTATAAATATTTTGTTGAAAAAAAGACTGAAATTTTAAATAATCGATTCGTTTCTGTTTAATGAAATAAGTCTTAGGGACCACACGCAAGCCATAACTCGCAAGAAGTTAATAAACTTATCCAAGCTCGACGTGATGCATCTCTCGCGCGTGTTAACGCAAGCGGTGTTAGTAAACGCGAGCAAACTCTGCTGTCACGTTTCTTTCCACATTTACGTATACACATTTTACCAATACACTTTCAAAGCATATTCCTCGATGTCTTATTTTCCAACGTCAGTAAACTCGTACTCTCCTCGCGTTTACCAGGAAATAGGAACGTATATATTTCAGTGAAAGTATACCGTTCTAAGCGTAAAATCTCTGCTTAGGTTTCTTTGTTTCTTTCTCTCTTTCTCTCTCTCTCTCTTTCTTTCTTCCTTTTTCTCGCTTCATCTTTTTCTCTCGTCTCTTCCGGACCTTTAAACTATCTTCAACAACAAATATATATAACAAGATGTTGACTGCTAAAGGAATTTTACTTACGATATATTTATTCCATGCCTTTTATAATCTATTTTTTATAGATAAAATATACAAAGGAATTCATTATTGCACTTGATTTCTTTCTTTCTTTTTTTTTTTTTAATTTTCTTACTCTCTTTTAAATTAGATCTTAAAAAGTTGTAATCTTTTAAATGTCAACAAGATAATCTTGGCAAAATTTTAAATAAAGTCTGCAAGATGAAACGTTTATTGGTCACCGATAAAGAAAAATCAAAGCAAGTGATTATTATTAATCTATTATAATCTATTATTTTATTACAGAAAAAGGACATACATGCGTCGGTCGACGAGGGAAAAACAATAAGAAAGAAAGAAAGAAAGAAGGAGAAAAGAAAAAGAAAATTTATCAAATACGTAAAATAGAATAGAATACTATTTACGAAAATAAAAACGATCAAATGAAAGGATCTTGTTTGTTCGTGAATTCGTGGATCATATATGAATGGAATGGGATTTATTAAAGTACGCCGCTTATTCGAGAACCATCTTGTCGGTGATGATCGTGTGTTCGGTCAAAGGCATCGCACGAAATGAAGCTCTCTGTATGCCACGTCGTCATTATTGCAAACCGCAGGTAGACAATGCAACACGGGCCTGGCATATCTCGAGTGCAGTCAGCGTATAGGCCGCGACACCAACAATCCTCCTTCCTTCCTTCCTTCCATCCTTCCTTCCTTCCTTCCTTCCTTCCTTCCTTCCTTCCTTCTTCTTCTTCATCTTCTTCTTCTTCTCGTGCTTTATCGGAGAACCCCTCGCCATTGTCGAATCGGAAGGAAGATTCGTTTTGCATGCGACGTCCTTTTCAAGTTGTTCGACGTGACGTCTGCCACGTCTGTCGATTCTTACGTATGTACTAGCTAAGTCTACGCGTAGCGTACATGTTTTACATGTTTACGTTATGCATGTGTTTCTCCATCTATCCGTTCGTATTTCTGTCTGTCTTTCTATTTGTCTATTTGTCTCTGTATGTATATGGAGGAGTTTGTTGTGTCTCTTGGCGCTTAAACGGCTTACGTTTGTATGAGTTTCTATGAGAAGGTAGACGCGAGATAGATAGATAGGTAGATAGATAGATGGATAGATAGACGTTTATTACGGTCTGGAACATGCGTACGGGATCATAGCAGAGATTATAAATCTTCGTGTATAGTAATATCGTCAGAACGTTGATGAGAAATTTCGAAAGGTCTTTGTACCCTTTAAAAATTCATTTGTCAATGATTCGTATTATTACTTCTCTATCTATTTCTCTCTCTCTCTCTCTCTCTCTCTCTCTCTCTCTCTCTCTTATTTCTCTTTTTATTCGATCTTTTATCCCATTTATAGAAAAAGAACAAAAATATAAATAAATAAATGTGTAATAGCATCGAAATCGTTTAGACGCTAAACTTTCTCTTCATTTTACTCGAATGAGTCTGATATATCGATTTCGATCATTCAATCAAATCGATCAGATCAATCAAATTTTTGAAGAAAAAAAAGGAAAAAGGAAAGAAAGAAAGAAAGAAATGAAAAGAAGGAAGGAAAGAAGGATAGAAAGAGGAATCCTATCGTCGAGCAACGTTGTTACCACTTTCGCCTAGCCCTGAGCTAAATAATCTCCTAGCTCGTGCTACTTCGACAACGAGTCATACTCGGGTTGGTTCGGCTCGACGGTGTAGTTCGGACGATTACCGCGTACATATACACACTCGTTGCCAGAGTAACCGTACGCAGAAGTACTAAAGCGCGAGCGTGTCTACCTTAGTGGCACTTTAATGTTACGGTAGCCACCTAGTATATACCTACACACACACATACATACATACATATATATATATATATATATATATATATATATATACTAATTCTCGTAAAACTAATTGCATCAGGCCTCGTTTATATCGCCTCTTGTACTCCCACCTCCTTCTTTAGACTTGCCTAACAAAGGTAGAAAATTGTTGCTTTTCCCCTCCCCCCCCCCACATCCCTCTCCCCATCCTTCTCTTTCTTTCTCTTTTTCTCGTCGTCTATCTGTCTCTTTATCCTCTCATATATACGTCTATATCTGTAGTTAGGTATATGCATATATAGATAGGAACACCGTTGGTTTACGTATGCTCGGGGTTTGAACGACGAACGCGATTGGACGATTCGACATAAAGTTCGTAGAAGCAGCACGTGCTATGGAAACGGCTACGTGGGATCGTTATTTGCGTTCGGAGTAATGTCCGGCAGCGCGATTTTATCTGAAATTTCGTTACCACTGTTTACTTTGATAATAGCGAACCGCTTTCGTCGTCCAACTGAGTTATGACCGAATTCGACCGATGGCCGATCATTTTATCAGATTAACAATAAACGATTATACGTGGGATCTTTCGGTATTTATATTGCAATGGATTAAATTTATAAGAATATCGAGAAAAAATTTCTTTTTATTAAATAGTATATCTCAAGGCTCTCGTTTTATAATCGAAGATTATATTGGCTATATTCGTTGAACAATTATTTTAATTAAGATGTGTTAGAAAAATTAAACGTTTTTATTTCTTCTACGCGTTTAAGAATCAATCTCGTTTTTACGTTGTAAATAACAACGACGTACCAATGTCGTTTAATATCGAGATTAGTTAACAATATCGAGGCCAAGGTTACTACGTTCACGTTGCGTGAAGAGAAAAAGAACAATGAAATATTCATGCAAAGACGAACGCGCATCGCACCGGATAATCGTCTTGCTCGATTCTGCTTGGAAAAATGTTTTTTTCTTTTTCTTTTTCTTTCTTTTTTCTTCTTTTTTTTCTTCTTCTTCTTCTTTCAATCTCGAAGAGACGAAGCCATTGTTCTTATCTTTCTTTTTCACATGAGTTAAAAACGTAGCTCGAGGTTATAAGATCTCGCATTTTCTTCGCATTTTTCATCGCATTCACGGACATCTCTGAAAACGTTTCCGCTTCTCACGTTAATATGTATGTAAAAAGAGAAAGAGAGAGACAAAGAGAGATAGAAAGGAAAGAGTGAGAAAGAAAGAGAGAGAGAGAGAGAGAGAGAGAGAGAGATTCGTATCTTCATCGCTCGAATCTCTCATCCATAATTATTTTTACCTTACATGCGATCCATCATACATATTATCAGATATACAAGTATATTTGTTTCTCGTTCTATCAAGAGAATCATTTTCTATTGCGAAATACATTAGAAAAATGGCTCATCGCGATTACGTGATTTTTACTATCCCTCTTTTTTTAACGAGAGATCGATGAAATCCAATTGAGATCGTTACTTAATCATCGATCGACGTTAGTTATTATCCGAGTATTATAACCATCGATCTAATGAATTTCTATCGAAGATTCTAATTAATTTCGTATCTTTACGAATCTCCAGAGGAAAGATGTTCTCGGTGAGATAAATTTTACAGAAGAGTTATGGGATAAGAGGGATAAAAAGATGAGGATGAAAAGAAAGAAAGAAAGAAAGAGATTAATAAATGAAAAGTAAATGTTGACTTCGATGTGCGTACACGCTAATTAGTCGTATGTTATAACCAATCTCTATGAATTGATTTATTGAACAATTTGGATCTTGCATGAGTCAAGAATTATCGAACGATCGTATTTTCTTTATTTTTTGTATCTATCAATTTTCTTTCTTTTTTTCTTTCTTTCCTTCTTGTTTCTTCTTTCTTTTTATTATTATCATTATTATTATTTTTATTACACCATCTGATAATAACTATACGATTTTTACGATCTTCCAAACGGCGCGTAATTTGCAAGCTTTGATTTATAGACTCCAATTCCATTGTTTGTCATATCGAGAAATCATCAAAACGTAGTACGTTAACGTTAACGTCGTATTTACGTAATAATAAAATCCTTACGATCACATAAACGAGTCGGAGTTCTGAAGAAAACTTGAAAATCCTTTTTACAAATTGAAAAATCTTTCCTGTTAAAAATTAATTTGCCGTGGATGTCAATTCCACTAAAAAATTTCCAATGCGTGTTTTTCTCTTTATCAATTTCAAAGACATTCCATAGAAGTTTTTCATCGGGAAACATTAAACTCGTTCTTTCATGAATTTTCACTTGGACGAGAAAGTTCTGGGATGGACAATATTGTCGACGTCTGAATAAAAAACGCAAGATGAGTCTTGAAAAAATTCATCGGCATTTTCTTGTTTTCTCTTTTTTTGTTTCTTCTTTTTTCTCTTCAAATTTCTAACTGGACAAGCTACGATTAAGAAGTGGCATTGGTGTTTAAAGAGAAAAAAAAGAGAGAACGAGAGAGAGAGAGAGAGAGAGAGAGAGAGAGAGAGAGAAAGAGAGAAGAAGGAAAAGGAGAAGGAAAAGGAAAGAAAAAAGAAAAAAAGAAGCGGGCGGGGGAGATCGACCGGCAGTGGACTCGTGTCAGATGTTAATTAAGGCCAAGGAGCGGAAAACGCTGGTCTCTCTTACGAGACGAAGGGTGTCGCAAGTCGTGAAATGGCCGGTGCCCCCACTCCTTTGGTTTGAAGTTAACCACCACCATCGACATCGCCATTACCAGCATTACCACCATCGCCATCACCATCACCATCACCATCACCATCACCACCATCGCCAATGGTGATCACCACCAGCAGCGTTGGCTTAGAAAGACGGTGGCGATACCTGGAGTTGAGAGCAGAGCGTGTGCCAGGATTTTTATCCTGAAGGAGTTACGATGGCTTTACAACCTACCTACCTACCGGTTGTCCGTCGTTATGAGCCTTACTATACTCGGAGATCGCGGTTACTACTATATACCTACCGTATACTACTCGACTCTCTCGGCCACGTGCCACCTGGTGGGGAATAAAAAAGTTGAGGCAGGTCAGAAACAACACCACTATACAACAACACAACACGAGCAACCATCGGACTCACCACCACCATCATCATTCATTACTACTACCACGGAACACGAACAACGAAGCTCTTGCGGACAGGAGAATCGCGGTTTCAACATTTTTCTACACCTGAGATCTCTCTCTCTCTCTCTCTCTCTCTCTCTCTTTCTCTTTCTTTCGTATCACGTATCTCATCTTAAGATACCTTTCGATCGCTAATAATCTTAATGATTAGATGTGTCTTGTCTCTCTCGTATTAAGTTAAAGATTAACGAGGGATCACGTCGAGCAAGGGGATAAGTTGTAAGTAAATTATGATAATAGCTGCTATTAACGTAACGTCATTCACATCGACGAAAGGGAAAGTTTTCGTTATTAGTCCGATGTATGATGGAAGTTCCTCTCTCTCTCTCTCTCTCTCTTTCTTTTTCTTTCTCTTATACTATGTCAAAGGTGAGAAACATCGTATTTGAGATAAAATCTCTTATATCGAAACGTAATCTTCGACCATAGAAGCGACTTCTTCCCGTTATCTATGTTCGAAAATAGATTATCTCTCTCTCTTTCTTTCTTTCTTGTGGTGGTCTCACAAAACGGTTCTTTCTTATCGCCATGCCGTGAGTCATCGTTCGTCTTACGAAAGAACGGAGAGCAGCAGCGGAGAGGCGATATTACGTTTAAAACTCTCGTGGAACGATCGAACCGTGAAAATCGAACGGTGATCTCTCTCGTCTCATCGTGACTGTCTTCCTCTTCTTCCTCCTCCTCTTCTTCTTCCTCTTCTTCTTCTTCTTCTTCTTCTTCTTCTTCTTCTTCTTTTCATCGATATTACTTTTCCCTTTTCCAGAGGCAACATCAAGT
The DNA here is from genome assembly GCF_014466175.1 of Vespula pensylvanica. Taxonomy (NCBI): domain Eukaryota; kingdom Metazoa; phylum Arthropoda; class Insecta; order Hymenoptera; family Vespidae; genus Vespula; species Vespula pensylvanica. The sequence continues at coordinate 1,868,987 of NC_057694.1, forward strand.
CTATGTTCGAGCTAGTATAGACGATTCGAGTATAGAACGATAAACTTTGAAAGACACGATGGAAGCCGAGCGAAATGCCAACGGCTTCGTTGTTGATCTCTGACGCAAGCTTTTCCATCTCTCTTTCTCTCTTTCTCTCTTTCACTCTTTCTCTTTCTGTTTCTCGAAGTGCACGCGTAACGTCATCGTGAGTCAATGGTGGAAAAAGAGAATTCGGCTCGATAGAATCATAACTAAGTCAAACGTAGAAACGAGGATACTCGTTGAATAAATTCGATTCAAGGATATGATAAGATATTCTCCTTGGTTCCTTGTTTTGTCAATGAAAAAGAAAAACAAAAAAAAAACAAGAAAGAAAAAAGGAAAGAAAAAACGAGCGCGAAAAATATTGGCAAAGTCGTTTCTGTAAATTGAACAGTACTCTCTTTCTTTTTCTCTATGTTTCTCTGTCAAGATGGCTGCTTCAAAAACTGGGGGATGGAAAGAGCGCGGATAGAGAGGAAAAAGGAGACGCGATCGAAGGAAAAGGGAGGAAGAAAAGATATTTCGGGGTAGAGAAGAGAGAGAGGAGAGGAGAAAAGAGGATAGAGGGTTCTTTGACTCCATCCTCGTCGCCATTTTTCCGGCGTCGGGCAACGTTCAGCTCGTATTTGACTTGGTAATGCTAAAGGTCTTGTATACCCACTCGCCTGCCTTTTCCTTCTCTCTCTCTCTCTCTCTCTCTCTCTCTCTTTCTCTTCCTCTCTTTCTGTGTGTGTCTCTCTTTTTCTGTCTCTGTTCTTTTTGCATCCTTCTTCCGCACTCTCGATGCGGTCGTCGACGCAACGGCACCGACGTGGCGGTAGGTCCTGACACCGTCTTCTTCTTATCCTAGGACATGCACGACACGCTCGAGAAGGTTTCGTGTTTCTCCTGTCCTGGAGAGAAGCAAAGAGTTTCTCGAAGGAGAACGATACTTACGGTAGTTTTGATATCTCCTCTCGTACAAAACGACGTCCATCCTAAAACATTTCTACTTTCTAGGTCTCTTTCACAAATTGCCTCTTTTTCCCTCCGTCGAACGAGTAATCCAGATCGTACGATTCTCTTCTACTTCTACTTCTTCTTTTTACTAGTTTATATGTGTGTGTGTGTGTGTCTTTATATTCGCTCGTTTACAAGACATCCTCTCGAATTTCTGCACGCTGACCTTCCTCAAGGTTTTATTTCGAGAGAAGAAGAGAGACAGGGAGAGAGAGGAAAGATAGACTTCGAGTATCGACCGATTTAATCGAGAAGGAGAAGAGTGTTTTCCACCCAAACAAAATTTTCTCGTAAAATGTTCATGGAAAAATTTAAACTACTCTCTCTCTCTCTCTCTCTCTCTTTCTTTTTCTAATTTTGAGAAAAGCTCGAGAGATACCATCGACGAATTTCGATGCGATATAAGTAGATATCTACTTAGATGTATAGAACCGATTCGATATCTCGAAGCATCGATTTCAAGAAAGGGAAAAACAGGAATCTTACAGTCGACAATTTTCTCGTCTCGACTGAAGTAGTGGCTAGCATTTCCTCGCTTAAGATCATTTCAGCAGTCTGCGTATTCTTCCGAAGAAGAGAGATAGAGAGAGAGAGAGAGAGAAAAAGTATGAGACGTTGTTCGTGTCCGGAGTTACTTCCGGTCGTTTCGAATGTGGACCGCTTCCATTCGCCGTTTCCGTACGAGCGAGTCCGGTGATTTAACCGGTCGATCCTATCGACGAACGGATTCTCGCTGCGATTCTGCGATATTACTTGGCCTTTTCGAAAGAATCTGGAACTCGGAAATTCTTCGGATATAAAGAAGTAAAGGAGAGAGAGAGAGAGAGAGAGAGAGAGAGAGAGAGAGAGGAGATAATGGACGATGCACTTTTTCTTCTTTTCCTCCTACGCGACTTCTACGACCGTCCGATAAATCGCTTTTATCGCTTTTCTTCGACCTTCGAGGACGTAAAACGTTCCCGTATTTATACATACTATATATTATGCAAGTACTTACGTATATTATGTAGTATACGTAAATCGTATATTGCATATACGATTACTCGCAATTAAGCTTTACGCCATTAATTTTCTTCTTCTTTTTTCTTTTCTCTCTTTCGTTTGTCTTTCTTTTTTCATTTTCATTTATCGGATCAGCTGATGATAATGAGGGAAATAAAAGTTGTCGAATAAAATTGCATTCGTGTGTAGTTACTTACTTACTTAGTTATTTACTTACTTACTTACTTACGAGTGACTCGTCGTCAAGTTGGAAAGGAGGAAACGCGTCCATCGACATTCGTGTCTCAGTTGTCGTAGAATCGTCGTAGAAATCGTCGTTCTATCCCGAGGAACGATGTATTCTCCCTCTCCATAGGTGGGAGAAAGAGATACTTGCCGTAAAGTTTCCGTTGTCTCTTCGAGACTCGTATTTCGAACGTGTCGACGCGCTCCTGTTACTTTTACCCGGCCTTGAGAGCACACGACGCGTAAAGTAAACTTTGCTTTACACGACGATGCGTTTCATTGGCCAGAGGACAGGGAGGGATGTAAAAGAGGGACGTTTAAAGATGAGATTTGCCTCGTTAACTTATTCTTTATCTTCCTTTCTCTCTCTCTCTCTCTCTCTCTCTCTCTCTCTCTCTCTCTCTCTCTCTTTCTCTCTTTCTCTGTTTGTCTATCTGTCTAATTCTCTGTCTCTGTCTCACACATAGATACATATCTATGTATCTATCTATGTATGCGTACGTATAATATAGATAGAAATGAACATAGAACGCAAACGAACAAGTTCGATCCATCTCTTTCTCTTACTCGAAAGTAAATAAGTAGTTATTTAGATACTGTGATCTGTGATCCGCGAAATCGGAATAATTATTTCGATATCAGAATGTATACGCCATTCTACAAATCTTTATTCTAACGGAAGCGTAATAATATAATCGACGATAAATTTAACATTATGGGCTTATATGTGCATAATCACAGGGTAATTGTTGCAATCATCGTCGTCGGTAACAAACGTACACTGATCTACGATCGTAAATTATTTTAATGGCGCTGATTTGAATCCGTATAAAGTGTCTCCCTGTCTTCATTCTTCTATCTTTCTGGATATCCTTATCTTCTTTCTCTCTCTCTCTCTCTCTCTCTCTCTCTCGATCCTTTTTTTCTTTCTTTCTTTCTGTCTCTCTGTTTATTCGTCTTTCTTTCTCTCCGCTACTCTTCCTTGCTTTCTCGTTCTCCTTCGATCTCGATCTCGATCTTCGTCTCTGCAGGAGATCGTAACGAGAGATAACACTGAGAGGGGAACAAGTGGAAGGAAGGATCTTTATCACGATCGTCTCGTGGCATCACCTCGGCCGTTATTTTATCGTCGCGTCCGTAGCGGTTGCAAGTTGAAAGTATCGCAATAACGCGCTTCGGTTATGGCTGTGCAGTGACGCGAAACGCTCAAGGTCACTCGCAGTCATCTCCTTCGTTCGTTCGAGCAAGACCGATTTTTTTCTTTTTTCCTTTCTTTTTCTTTTTCTTTCTTTTTTTTAGATCGTTTCTAACACTATATATACATACGTAGTAATACAATGTAGAAATTATATACAATATATAAATAAATAAAATATAAAAATGTATGCATATCTTGTGTTCGATGAAACTGAACAAGCGTGAATTTAGAAAGATCGGTTATTTTTCTTTAAACATGAAAATCACCTCGAAGAAATTTGATGATACCAAAAAAAAAAAAAGAAAAGAAAGAAACGACGGTGTTTTCAAAAATGGCACCGTGATTTTCGTGAGATTACGAGGGTTTATCAAAAAAAAAAAAAAAAAAAAAAAGAAAGAAAAAGAAAAAAAAGGGAGAGAAGAAGAAAGAAAGAAAGAAAGTTAAGAAAAAAAGTTAAAAGAAAAAATGGAAAAGGAAGAAGAAGAAAAAAAAGTAGACGTTTATTAAAACCTACGCGTTAATGATCTCGTCTCGTTTCTCTCGTGTTATCCTCGAAACTCATGGATCAGACTGTACAGGATCGTTCGTGCAAGCTCGGACACGTTTTCCTAGCCTCTTCTACCCTTCCGTCTCTTTCTCCTCTTTCTCCTCTTCTCTCTTCCTCGCGACAAAAAAAAAAAGATCCTCTCCCGCACGTATCACCGACTCTCCAGAATTCGGAGCCGAATTGTACGCACTCACCAACCACCTCCTCCTCCCCCTCCCACTCCTTCTTCTCCTCTTTTCCCTCCTCTTCCTCCTCCTCCTCCTCCTCCTCTTCTTCTTTCTTCTCGTCATCATCATCATCATCATCATCATCATCATCATCATCATCATCCTCGTCAACGTCAACGTCAACGTCAACGTCGACGTTGTCGTCGTTGTTGTCGTTCTCTTCGTGCAACGAGAAGCTTTTTGCATAATTTCTCTCAGAAATCCTTGCGTAACCACGATCGCGCACAGATGTCTTCGATCGCGTACTACGAGTTGGTTTTAACTGTTGGGCAGCCTGAGCAAAAAATATTTAATCTCTTCTCTCTTTTTCTTACTCTCTCTTTTTCTCTCTCTCTCTCTCTCTTTCTCTCTCTCTGTCACTTTTTTCCACTGTCATCATTCGATTGCATCACATATCTATCTACGACTAATAGAAAATAGCATAGACATACCAATAGACGCATCCGCCTACATACTTAATACTTACACGACTGTTTTTAATTTTTCTTTTCTTCTTTCATTTTTATTAGAAAAATTACTAATCAATGCGGTATGATTTTTTAGAAAAGTCGTGTTTAAACGGGATGTGGAAATCATCGTAAAACAATCATTATGTCCTTTTTTTCTTTACGATGATAACTAATAATGTATATCTTTTGGAATCGATTTCGACAAAGTTACTCGATGCTGGGATTTGTGAGTCTAAATATATTTTTTTTTCATAGTTTTTCATCGCTCGTCTCCGTGTATTTGTATAATGCATATGTGTGTAAGTAGGAAATCGTGTCGTAGTCTCGTATCTCTCGTGGTCGGTCGTTTCATGGCACTCGTCTATTGTTATGATGGAAAGTTTTAGCTGAGATTGTACCGGGTCGTGCAGGCTGGGACACGTTTTCCTATCCTCCTCCTCCTCCTCCTCCTCCTCTTCCTCCTCCTCCTTCTTCTCCTCCTTCTCTTCATCCTCCTTCTCCTCCATCACTACCAACAGCACCACCACTACCTCCTCTTCTACGCCGTTCTCTTCCCTCCTTTTCCAACAAGCATATCTCTTTCTCTCTCTCTCTCTCCCTCTCCCTCTTTTTCTATCTCTCTCTTTCTCTTTATCACCATCTCTCTTTCATCTTTTATTTCTACCGTAGGAGTAACGAGGATAGATGTGGACGAAATGGGAGAAAGGAGAGAGAGAAAGAGTAGTGTAGTGCCTTGCTGTTGAAGGAGAAAGAGGAAAGAGGAGAGAAAGAGAGAGAGAAAAAGGGGAAAAAGGGGTGGGGGTAGATGGCGAACGAACCAGTGGTACCCTCGTTTCATCTCTTTTCAACCACAAAACACTATCTCTCCCTCTCTCTCTTTGTCTTTCTCTGTTGCACACTCTCTGTAGGGACAGTGGACGCACGAAGCATTATAACTCGACTCGACTCGAGTCCCTTCTTCCTCCCTTTTCCTCACCGTTACAGCCTACCTTTTCCTCCTCTTCAGCAATCTTCTCTCTCTCTCTTTCTCTTGCTCTCTCTCTTTCTCTTGTAACTGCACCATCGAACAGAACAGAGTGAGAGAGAAAGAGAAAGATGCAGGGACACGCGGGTCCGCTTCTCGCGAGTAAAACCGTCCTTGATCCCCGGGCCACGCTGCATACGATACAACGAGAGAGGTACGGAGTCTCCTCTCCCTCTCCCTTCCTCTCCCTCTTCTTCTTCTTCTTCTTCTTCTTCTTCTTATTTTCTTCCTCTTCTTCCTCCTCCTCCTCCTCCTCCTTCTTCTTCTTCTTCTTCTTCTTCTTCTTCTTTACCTCCTTCGTCTCAACCATCTCCTCATCGTACTCCACCACCGACTACTATCTCTCCCTCTTCTTCTTCAGCACGTGGTCACCACTGACGTCACGAGGCGCGCTGCTCGACCGAGAGCGTCGCCACGAAAACCTTAAGGTACTATCACACTTGTACGTATGTATATAAACGGTAGTTAACAGAGTTACACTCTGATCTTCCTTAATTTTATACACTCGTATCCTTCCTTCTTTTTTCTTTTCTTTTCTTTTTCTTTTATTTCTGTTTATTTGTTTCAAAGCCACAGGATTCCCTCGTTTCTTGATTTTTCATCGAGAGATATTAAAAACTTTTACGAAGAGAATATTTTTTCGAGGATTATCTATTAATTTGTTAATTGTTTTATTTTACTTTATTGTCTTTTACTAAAACGATTTAATATTAATATTAAAAATCCGGTTTATATATATATATATATATATATATATATATATATAGCTTGTAATACACCATAAGAAATTAATTGATGAAATTAAGAAAGGATCTCGATATATATCGACGGATCATCAAGTACATACATTTATACGTACATACATACGTACGTACATGCTACTATCTCTAAAACATCTCTCTACTCGTACACTGAAATTATCCGTTCTTGGAAGCACCGGTCATGCTGGAACCCTTCGACCTCTCTCTTCCTCCCTCCTCGACACGTGGCCGAGACTGACGTCACGAATCGCACGATCCTCCAGGAGGATCTTGAAGGTCCGTTCACAAGGAAAACGCTCTGGTTAAAGCGCAACGCTAATTTTTATCATTATAACGTTTACTGGATCGAAACTGAAGATCATCAGCTCTATCTCTCTTTCTCTCTCTTTGCGTTTGCTTCGTTAAATCGAGATCCTCGTATAATTATACATTCGCGTTCCTTAGTATTCTCTTTTTCTTTCTCTCTGTCTCTATATCTCTCTCTCTTTGATCAGAGACCTTCGAGGATCTCTCGCAATCGCGAGAACGAACGACGAAGATTTGCTACAAGAGAGACAGAGAAAGAAAGAAAGAAAGAAAGAAAGAAAGAAAGAGAGAGAAACGTTCGACGGAAATAGAATGAAAAAATCGCTTAAAATTCCAGACGCAAAGCTCGAGTGTGCGCGCGAGCGCGCGCGCGCATTCAGCGCAAGAGGCATCCATGGAATATTGTTTCTTTGTTAGAGAGTCGCGTGAAACGCCATCGTCGTCGTCTTCCTCGTCGTCGTCGTCGTCGTCGTCGTCGTCGTCGTCGTCCTCGTCGTCGTCGTCGTTCACGTCGTCGTTCACGTCGTCTACGTCGCGAAGGAGAGAAAAGTCCATGGAACAGGAATGATGAAACGAACACACTTGACGCAATACACCCTTCGGTCGCATAATAAACCGTTCCAGGTGTTCGCGTGGGAGACGAGAATTACTCGAGGTGTACTTAGCTGATAATAATAATCCATGAACGCTTCCACCTATCGATGCCCCGAGCCGCACACGCCAGCGCGCGTGCACAAACACACATACACAAGCATATATTACACGTAGACCAACACGATAGTCTTCGCTAGATCGAATGCATAAGGAGGAATCGCGTAATTAGCTTAATTATATATCTTATCGAATTTATTATGGGCTAAAGTGTCTACCTAGTCGATATATGTATATAGTATAATGATTCAATCGTAGTTTTGTTTCTTAATTTTTTCTTTCCTTTTTTTATTTTTTTTATTACAACAACATTGACAGTTTATTTACACTGTATAATTTCTTTTTTCGACACTTTCTTTTTCTTCTTCTTCTTCCTCTTCTTCTTTGATCACAGAATTTATTAGCATTAAATTTATGGACGTTGATTGTAGATGTATCTATTTTTATTATTGTGCATTTTTAATCTTCCCTTTTGTCTTTTTCTTTTATATTCATCACAACATGACATTATTCAAAGTTTACATGAGTTATTAAAAAAAAAAGATCAAATAACGATGATTTCTATAACTTTAAATATGAAATTTGAAATGTTTGGAATTGACGGGATCCGTAAATCTAGCGTCCATAAAACCTACGTCGTAGGTATGTATACTGAAAATTCAAGCTCGTAGTCGTCGAGGATACCTCGTAAAGACGAACGTAAAGATATCCAATGGGTGAGGTGCCGATCGGAAAGCGCAACGATAACGGTACGGGCTCCGATAATTTATACGGCATTGCATTAGCCAGCTCCGTGTCTTCTTCGTCTTCGTCGACGAAGACGACGGAGGATCCTACCTACGTACATATATATATATATGCATGTGTGTGTGCATACACAAATACAAACAAACTCATACACATGTGTGTGTATATGTGTGTGTGTATGTATATATATATATATATATATATATAGACACACGCATGTACGAGATCGTCGTCTAGCACTTTCTCCAAGGCCTTCTTCGAGGATCACCGTCGTGTATTCTTTGCTCGCAGCCACAATTTGCATAAAAGCGCGGTTCTCTCGCGACTCCCGGAATAATAACAATATACAATAACTCTAATAGGTGGCCTCGACTCGTAGGATAAGTCTACGCCAACGTTACGAACGTCTATGTCCCTCCTAGCAAACTTTTCTTTCTTTCTTTCTTTCTTTCTTTCTTTCTTTCTTTCTTTTTTCCTTTCTTTCTTTCTTTCTTTCTTTCTCTCCTTTCTTCTTTCTTTCCTTCGTTTTTTCTTTCTTTCTTTTTTTCTTTCTTTTTTCTTTCTTGCACTTGCGCGTGCATGCGGCCAGAGCCCGCGTAACGTAGTTAAATGCGCGTATAATAGCCGTGTACACGGTCGACGAGAAAACCGCGAAGAGTACCTGGTCCGAATGGTTGGCTACTTGCCTGCCATCCCGTTCTTTCTTCCTCGAAGTGAAGAAAAAAGAGAGAAAGAAAGGAAGAAAAACAAAAAGAAAAGAGAAGAAGTAAAGAAAAGGAAAAATGGGAAGAAAAATGGAGAAAAGGAAAAAAGTCAATGTAAGACGTTCTTTCGATTATGAAATTCAAGTTGAAAGAAAAATAGAATAAAAAGAAGTAGAAATAGAAGAAGAAGAAGAAGAAGAAGAAGAAGAAGAAAAAGAAAAAGGTTGTGGATGAGATTGCTAATCGACCGACCCCGATACAACCAGAGATACTAGAGAATTCATTTATCCGTAATAAGTAGGGAATATCCATGATATTATAATAGAAAGCAAAACGGTGAGAGACGACCTCGCGTCTCATTTTAATCTGATCGAAGGATCCTTGGAATCGCGTGGGTGTCTGATCGATCGCTAGGGTGCCTCCTCGTGATTTATAAATAAATCATATCGTGCTCTCCACGTAGCTGGTATATTCTCGTTACGAAGGACGAAAGACGACAACGATCTTTTCCGCGAAACCGGTAAATATCCCACCTCGTTCGCTTTGCCTATCCTCAGAGAGTGTCTTCTAAACAAAGGCTTGGATTGGCATATTGCGTATTGCGTCCGATGATGATGATGATGATGGTGGTGGTAGTATTGGTAGTAATAGTAGTAGTAATAGTAGTAGTAGTAGTAGTAGTAGTAGTAGTGTAGTAGTAGTAGTAGTAGTAGTAGTAGTAGTAGTAGTAGTAGTAGTAGTAGCAGTAGTAGTAGCAGTAGTAATAGTAGTAGTAATAGTAGTAGTAGTAGTATCGATGATGATGGTGATGGTGATAGTGGTGGTAGTGAAGTAGTGATGGTGTGCGGAACGAACGAGAGACGTATATAGGCGAACCTTAGAGATTGTAAGCTTGGTGTTAGGGAGCCCAAGGCCAACACCTGCATCGGAAACCCCACCACCAGTACTCACCACCAACACACTTATAGATACCTATACGCTATCTCGTCTCTACCAACACGCTCTCGGTCCTTGCTACGGCGCTCCGAACAGAACTGTACCGATACCAGTTTCCTCCTCTCTCTGTTAACTACCATTAAATATACCGGCACTTTGTCCTTCTTCCTCGGATCCTTCCACATTGGCGACGGTGTATTTTATTATTCCTTCTAGATCTCTAGTTCTTTACTTTTAATTATAGTCTTTGATTTTTCTTTTTTTCTCTCTCTCTCTCTTTCTCTCTTTCTCTCTCTCTCTCTTTCTAGAAAGATTACATAAATTATACCTCCTTGGCTTCTCTCTCTCTCTCCGTTCTTTTTCACTATCTTTCTTTCTTTCTCGACATGGCTCAGGTAGCTTCGAAGAAGGAAGAAGAAAAGGAGGAAGATAATCGAGTTGGGAAAGAAGAGAATAGGTTCTTTCGTTCGGGCATACGAGCGGGTCAAAGCGATCGTGGAATCGGTCAGACCAGCAATAGGCCTGTTCTCTCTCTCTCTCTCTCTCTCTCCCTCCTTTTCTCTTGTGGATTATACCTGTCCCGTGGAGTTTCTTCAACCTGCGCGCATTTAGCGAGCGTTTTCCCTTTCGCTTCCTACGCATCTCTCTCTGTGGAAGGCACCCTTCCAGAGAGAAAGAGAGAAAGAGAGAAAGAGAGAAAGAGATAGAAAGAGAGAGAAAGAGAGAAGAGAAACGCGAAAGAGAAAGAGGGAGGTAGAACTCGAACGTACGGACTCTCCGTGTCCTGCACTTTATAGCGCAATACATTACGAGCACGGTGCTCGGCGTGGGCCGACGTATCTCTCTCTCCAACTGTCCAGGTGAACCCACGTCCTCCACTGGCCGCTGCTTGCTTGCCTGCTTGCCTGCCTGCCTGCCTGCCTGCCTGCTTGGCTTGCTTGCCTGCTTGCTTACTCGCCTGCTTGCCTGCTCGCCTGGCTGGCTAGCTGGTCCAGCTTCGGCGGTAGCACAACTCCGGTTCCAGTTGACCAGTTTCTCTCCGGGCAGTCCACTACGATCTCTCTCTCTCTCTCTCTCTCTCTCTCTCTCTCTCTCTCTCTTTCTTTCTCTTTCTCTTTCTTTCTCTCTCTTTCTCTCTACCTTCGACCACCACCATTACCACTACCACTACTAATATATAGTATATAGATATGCTCCAAGTATAAGCCGGTCGAGAGCAACCGGCCGTGCTTGCGATGGCATTGACGTGGTGCACCGAACGGCGAAAGTAATGCACCGTACACACGCCGTGATCCTCGCCACCGTCCTCCTCCTCCTCCTCCTCCTCTTCCTCCTCCTTCTTCTTCTTCTCCTCTTCCTCCTTCTTCTCCTTCTCTTCATCTTAGTCGTCGTAGTCGTCGACGGCAGCGTTGGTAAACTGCTAATCCGTTCCACGTATTTACTACGTGCCACTTGCCTCCGCGCGCCGGCAGTTGCTTTGTAGGTTACTACGAATGCGTAAAATCGACGTCCCTCACTCTCTTTCTCTCTCTTTCTCTTTCTCTCTTTCTTTCTTTTTCTCTCTTTGTATCTCTCTTTCTATCTTTATCTATCTTTCTCACTGCGTGGACGTGCGCTACCTCGCACCTTTCCCCGTAGATTCCCTCCTCCACCTTCGAAGAGCTCAGTCTAAGCAGGTTTTCTCTATTTTTCCTCCTCCGGGGAGTGTTTATCGAGGTCGTCGAGGTCCATCGAGTGCTTGTCAGGAAGCAGAGAATCGCTCGAGGTAGAACGAACAAATAGAGATATTGGCTCTTTTTTTTCCTTTCTTCTTCTTTTTCTTTCTTGTTATTTTTTATTTTTTTTGTATTCTCTTTCCTTTTCTTTTTTTTTTTTTTTTACTTTTTCTTTTTACTTCTTTTTTTCTTTTTTTCCTATTTTTTTTCTCTCTTCATTTATTTATTTCTGGAGTACATAATCATTGCCATTTGGGAGAGCTTCTGTCTTCTGTAAATAACGAGAGACTCCTTCTTCTTCTTTTTCTTCTTCTTCTACTTTAATAGATCCAACGAGTGTTAATCAGTCCTATCTGTCATTATTACAAGTATCATTTGCATTAATTTATACATCAACAAGGTACTCTTTTAATTATATCCAACTCATTAATATCATTGAATCTTAATAAGATGTATTTTATTGCCAATACGTAAAATCATTAATTAAAGATTATAATAATATGAATATCTCCGTCTCGAGCTTGATCAATAACATTGATGATGATTTACCTTAGATAATTGATATTAAATCATAATTATTGAATTAGTTCATATAAATCCATTTTATTACGTTACTTATGATCTATGGAATACACTATGATCGATATAAATGAAAATTCATTATCGCGAAAGAACGATTTGATTTAACGAGAGAGTAATATCGTAGAGTAATCAAGGTCGATAGGAAGATCAAAGAAGGATCATCGATCCTACTACCGGGATTCACCCACATCATCATCTCTCTCTCTCTCTCTCTCTCTCTCTCTCTCTCTCTTTCTCTCTCTCTCTCTCTCTATCTCTCTACCGACGATTTCCGTGATAGATCGTCTCAATCGTGGGCGAATTACGTTCGTAGATCTCTTGCGATTTTCCTCGTTCGTAATCCAAAGGCGAAACGCGGATCTCTGACGACGACGACGACGACGACGACGACGACGACGACGACGACGACAACGACGACCTATGTAAATTACTCTTGGGAACACCGGCAATCCTTAAAGCCGATATACACACATACACATACACGCATACATACTTACATATATATATATATATACATACTATACATACATAACGAGATTAGTCCTACGCCCGGCGTGCTCCAAGAGACATTTCGTAACAATTCCGCGCGCGCGGTGTGCGCGCTCATGCGTGCCACGACCTGAATCTTTTCTTCTCTTTCTGCACGTACATAGATAGTTACATACATACAAAACCATTGCTTGCTTCGATAGATAGAACACTCTATGTTCCTGGATACCGTTCATCTATACAGATTTATATGTGTATATATATGTATGTATATATATATATATATACGTGTGTAGGATTAGGTAACACAACGCGTTTATATATATTCCTTCGACTTTCAACCTGAAATTTTCTCTTAAGACTTCGTAAATCGATTCCCGAAACGTGCATAGATCGATAGACGAGAAGAAATTCTTTTCTCACGATCTTCTACTAGGATATATATATATATATATATATATATATATATATATTCAATTAAGCGTTTAATAATTAAATCGATACAAGGTATATATGTATATAAATGATAGATACAATATGACTGTCCTCGAAATTAATTTTAAACTGGTTCTCTTTCTCTCTTTCTTTCTCTCTCCGTTTGATCGTCTCCAACTTAGGTAATTGATTATCGAAACGCAGTATCAATATACATTAAGAAATTTTCTCGGATGACTTTTAACACGAAGATGTTGTAATATTAAATTACGTTACACTTAATATTTTAATTGATACAAGATATGGCACCCTTTTAATTGATCTTGTTCAAAGTCGAATAAGGGAATGAATACCCGTATTATCGATAATATTTAATCGGTCGTCTATTGATAATCGATGATAATAATTCTCTAGGAAAGTAATAAACAAAACGCGCTTTTACTGGCGGATGTACTAACGTCTAACATAGATCGGAAATTGAATTCTCGCTAATTTGCAAAGTCGTTAACGCGAGTAGATCCTACGGCCGTTGCAATTATAACGGGACACCGGGCGTCGTATAATTAATCCTTTGATCTGAGCGTGTGTGTAAACGTTAATTGGATTACAGGCTATCGATTCGACAGCTAATTCGATCCTCCGTCCTGGAGGACGACCGAGAAATGTATAGATGGATGGAGAGAGAGAGAGAGAAAGAGAGAGGGATAGAGGGAATGAGTGAAAGAGAGAGAGAGAGAGAGAGAGAGAGAGAGAGAGAGAGAGAGAGAGAGAGAAATGTTGAAAGAAAGAAAGAAAAGATACGACGTATCTTTCCGTCGAGCATCGTATTTTCGAACAGTTACATTTTACTTTTGAGATGAGTCGTAAAATCACTTTGGAACGTAAAAAAAACTCTTCGTATTTGTTGGAAGTATCTTACACGATACTAAAACGGGTCCTCTCTCGTTATCTCAACGTAAGTCGGGAAATCGCGCCATTATAATAACATACGTCTCGAACGGTTTCATTTGCATGCAAAGTATAGAAGTATCGAATCCGATCGAAATGTCTTGTAAAAACGTCGAACGTTCGTTAAATGAAAAAGAGAGAAAGAGAGAGGAAATCACCCACGGTGACTTTTTTCTATCGAACGTTATTTTATCATTTTTTTCTTTTTCTTTTGTCCCTCTTTCTTTTCTTTTCTTTTTTTTTTTTTTTTTAAACGTCTCATCTCGTATCAAAGAGAAGGAAAAGGATAAAAGAGAAGCGTTGGATCGTTTCTACGTGAGAGTCACGTACGTACATACAAAGTATCTTTCTCTCTCTCTCTCTGTCTACTCGACGTACGAGTATGCACACATACACACAGAAAGACAGATAGAGACAGACACAGACGTAGTAAGAGACATTACTATGTATCTGTTCTCTCCCCGTGGCGTGCATTCGTATTCGTGTCTTGGGTTACGACAGAGTAGGCCCGTTATCGGGGCCTGCTGATTGCCTTTGAACAAAGAGAGCCTCGGTTGGCTCGCGTCGGTTCGAGCGGGACGACGATAGAGTACGAGAGGAAAAGAGTAACACGAGGAGATTGTTCGTGATGAGGTGGTTAGACTGGTTCACGCACGTGTGTGAGGCTGGCAACACTGTCTGCAGTTCCCGGTGTGCGTCTCTTAAACTGCATATGGAGCCGTACCTCGGCCAACAACGCAAGAGAGGGGAAAAGACCTCTCCCCTTCTCTTCTCTCTTACTATTTCTCTCTTATTTTCTCTCTTCATCCCGAACCGTTCGTTCCTTGCGTGAACTTGTTCTCTCCTCTTTTACCTTCCTATATAGATATACATAGCGTGGGGCGCTATGTATGTATGTGTGAGATGTATATGCATTTGTGTGTATTTCTGTCGCTCGCAAAGATCGAACGCACCAAGTCCCGAACAAGTGGTTTTTCCTTTTCCATTGGGAAAAGGGTGAAAGCCTTTTGGAAAATCTTAGGATAATCGCTTCTTTGTCTCTTTCTCTCTCTTTTCTTTTTCTTTTTTTTTTGCCTATTCTCCTCTTTTTTTTTCTTCATTTTCTATTTTTTTTTTTTTCTAAGTGGACGAGCCTTCGAAACATCGTTTGTTAGAGGGTGCATGCATATAAGTATTGAAAACGTAGTAGGTATATATTAATGGATAAAGAACTTGGAAACAGGTGCGCAAAACTCGCGACTATCGAAGCATAAAAATGTTTTTATTATAGGATACAAGATATATACATATATATCTCTATGTTGTGAGAGTCTTGTTGTAATTAGAATTTAATTTCTATCGTTGATCGTTCGTCCATCGACCGTCGTCGGTGGCTCGATCAAAGAAGGAAAAAATGAAAGAAAAAGATCATCTGTTTTTCTTTCTCACATGTATCACAAGCATATCCGTATTTTTATGCATGCGTGTATATTACAGGTATATGTATTATATACAGTGAGAAGAGAGTAGATAAGGTTTCTCTTTTTTTTTCCCCGAACTTGTTGCACTTAAAACATTTCATTTTATTTGTTTTTCTTTTTCCTATCTCTCCCATTTTCTTTTTTGTATCATATTCCTAATCCTCTTTAAATTCGATATTATTCGTCGTGACATTCGAAAAATCACGTATACATAATTGATTTAAATTTATTATAATTTCCTTTATTATTTATCATTTATTATTTTTTTAAAAGACTTTTTTGAAAATCTAAATCGTATATATATATATATATATATATATATATATATATATATATAAGTTGATACATAAAAGTTGACAGACACGAACGATTATCTAATCTTCCAAGTTTTTCTTTCTCCTCGTTGTTAAGATTTGACGCGAGTTCATGTCCCAAGCAGAGAGGAGAAAGAGCTTGGAGATCGCGCGAACGTTCGTGTGAATGTTTGTGTATGTACATATGTATCCTTGTAAATGTGAGTGAGTGCGTGCGTGCGTGCGTGCGTGCGTGCGTGCGTGCGCGTTCAATGTCGCAGTGTACCTTTGGAGGGTGTTAATGCGTGTGGAGGCGGGTTCGTTGGGCCGACTCGTTCGTTTCTTCCCTCTTTTCCTCTTTCTTCTCCTAACCATCCTCCTTCCTCCTCTCATCCTCTTCTCTCTTACTACAGGCAGTGGTTTGTTTTGGTTCACCGAGTAACTCGCGCGCGAGGAGAATCGTCATCATCATCGTTCGCATCGTCGTTGTTCTTCGAACGATCGATGCGTGTATGCGCGTGTATGTTTGTCTTTTTTTTCTCTTTGTATGTGTACGATAACGATGCACGCACTTTTTTATGCTGACTTTATTAATGATATTAAAGTTGCTTGGAAAATAATTGGTATCGATGAAATAAATTTCTTTCTTTTTTCCCTTTTTTTTTTTTTTGGAGTACATCTCGTCCATTGAAAATTTTCCATAATCGATTGCATTGAAATTTTTGTTTAACATCAGAAATCATCAAACGTGTGAATATGATGGATTTTGTAATAGTAAAAATGTAAACTCTTCTTTTAATTTGTTATCGTAAAAATTTTAAGAAATGAAAAATAGTAAGAAATACGAATTATTTTATTCAAAATAATATGGAATGTAGATCATTTTAAAGTAGAACGCGAATAAGAATTTACTCGTTGTAACTTTACTTGGACGTTCATTTTTTCATTCTGATTTAATGCAATTCAATTAAGATCGAGAGAAAAGAAATAAATAAAAGAAACATAATAGGAAAAATAATTGGAAAGATGAGTAACTTTCCTTCTAACTAACGTGAAAAATAATATTTCTTTTTTCAGGAGATTGGAGGATGCGATTTTCGAGTCACGTTTAGGAAGAAGACGGTCAGCGGCCTTTCTCGGTTCAGGACTTCTCAAGAGTAAAAGTACCTATGTTTTTTATTTATTTTTTTCTTCGTTTCTCATGTTTCTACCAATAAGAAGAAAGAAACATTGGTAGCTTGTAAGAGAGACATGATCGTTTTTATCAAGCATTTCTGTTTTTTCTTAATAATCTCGTATGTCTTACGTTTACGCCCGCGTTTCCATGAACTTGAACTTCTCTTTCTCTCTTTCTCTGTCTTTCCGTTTATTTCTCTTTCTTCGAATACACGAATTCGTCATCTTCGTCGTAGTCTTCGTCTTCGTCCTCCTTATTCTCCTCTCACATTTTCTTCCTCCTTCGTTCGTTTCACCTTCCACCTCTCCTCCTCGTTCTACCCTTTTTCTCCGTAAAGGCGCACAATAGCACCCGGCTGATGGCACTGGCGGTTATGGATGAACGGTAGCGAACGAGGAGCGACAGTCGGCAAGAAGCGACGAGAGAAAAAGGAAGATGAGGAGAAGGAGAAGGAAGAGGAAGAGGAGGAGGAGGAGGTGGTGGTGGTGGTGGTGGTGGTGCAGGAGATGAAGAAGATGAAGAAAAGGGAGACGAAGGAGGCTGCGGTAAATCGTTCGCCGAGCAGAATCTCTTCGAGCGGCACGTTTCTCCGACGAAGTTGAAGATTCTCTTTTCTCTTTCTTTCTATCGCAAGAAATTTTCCTATCTTCTATTTCCTCTCTCTCTCTCTCTCTCTTACTCTCTCTCTCCCTGTTTCTCTCTTTCTTTCTTTGTCAATTTCATTCAGAGAATTCTTTACGAAAGAAAAACAAATTTTTTTGACACGAGGAACATAGCCGAAAATATCAAGAAAAATAGTAAATCCATGGAAAATTTGATTTTTTCAGCTTTCTCTGCTTTATACATAGCAAAACGAATAAAAGATAGACACGTTGATGTAACGAACGAGAGAGAGAGAGAGAGAGAGAGAGAGAGAGAGAGAGAGAGAGAGAGAGAGAGAGAGAGAGAGAGAGATAAAGAGATAAAGAGACGATCAGAAAATTTGAGTTCCTTGAACCGAGACAACGCGACTCGTGGTTCTTGTTGTTGTTGTTGTTGTTGTTGTTGTTGTTGTTGTTGTTGTTGTCGGAGTAATTCGGTTCCGTGAACTTCAGGACCAGTTTAATCCACGTCCAGAGCCGGTCCACATCCAATCTTCGTCCTCGATTCTTCGAATTGGAGAATGAGTTGTCGGTAGCACCTTCTTCGTTGGAACATCGCACGAATGAAAACACCTTCGCGTATCTTTTTCATATCTTCCTTCTTTCGTTTTTCTTCCTCCTTCTCCTCTTCATCTTCTTTTTCTTCTCGATTCGGATCGATCGATCTCCTCTCTTCTCTTTCGATGGGTCTAAAGAGATCGTATTCATCTTAAGACGGTCAAATCGATCGGAAGAGAGTTTCTCCTTTAGTATACTCGAGCACGAAAGGAATATAACATAGCGTTGCATTCGAAACGATCTTTAAGGTACATCGAACCCTCCCTTTATATGTTCCTTTATATCCACTTAAATATACCTGAATCCTCGAAAAGGATTTCGAATGCATAGTAAGGAGGAACAGGTGTCAAGAGCCGATGAAGAAAAGTGGAGGAAGGGAGGGGGTGATACGTCGAATTGACACGTAGAAGTAAAAAGATAGAGAGAGAGAGAGAGTGAGAGAGAAAAGATGTACAAAAAAAGAAATGGAGGAGAGGAGAGGAGTAAATATATGAAAAAACGAAAAAAATTATTAGAAAATACATATATAAAAAAGAAAAAATAGTAGCTCTCACCCAACTCCCCCTCGACTTATATTCTTGGAGCGCATCGAGGCCCGTCTCCGGGCGCAGGCTCCTTTCAAGGATAACGAGTAATCCTGGATAGTGGATCCGCTGATCCGAAGAAGCGAGAAAGAGAAAGAAAGAAAGGAAGAAAGAGAAAGAAAGAGAAAGAGAAAGAAAGAAAGAAAGAAAGAAAGAAAGAAAAAAAAGGTACTCCTCTCTTCAACTCGTCCCTTTCCATCGATCCGGAGTCTTCTAAGTCCACTCCCTGTAGAAGCCTGTAATTATATATGGATTTTGATCCGTGTTAGAGTCCGAGCGATGGCCGCCGGACGACGACGATGCAATGGCCCGTCGTCGGTTGCCCCGGGCGTAGGTGGCAGAGAGGGTCAAATCCACGGAGG
Organism: Vespula pensylvanica; assembly: GCF_014466175.1. Classification (NCBI taxonomy): domain Eukaryota; kingdom Metazoa; phylum Arthropoda; class Insecta; order Hymenoptera; family Vespidae; genus Vespula; species Vespula pensylvanica. The sequence goes on from NC_057694.1 coordinate 1,888,031, forward strand.
TCACCTTTTTTCCCCTCTTCTCGAGCACTTTCAATGTTGCTAGGAAGGAGCTTGCTAAAGTTCGGTCGAAGTTTCTCGCTCCGGACCAAGATTCTGTTTCTCCCTTTTTTCTTTCTATCTTTCTCTCTCTCTCTCTCTCTCTCTCTCTCTCTCTTTATATATATATATATTTGTCTCGCTTTCGCTCTTGCTCTCGCTCTCCCTCTCCCTGCACGTCTCTTTGCCCTTAGAACGTGACTCGACGAAAGGCCTGGGTTTTGTTTTGACAAATCCTCCCGTACGTGTGCGTCGAGTCGCTCGGTTGGACCCTCTTTTCTGGCTTCGTGGTTTCCTGTATTGGGTCTTGCTAGTGTGCGTTGGCCTCTCTCTCTCTCTCTCGCTCTCGTTCTCTCGCTCTTGCTCTCTATCTCTATCTTCTTCTTTCTCTCCTCGACGATGTAAAAACGAAAGAGAGAGAGAGAGAGAGAGAGAAAGAGAGAGAGAGAGAGAGGCGGGTACTTTAACTTGCTCGTCGTTTTGTCGAAACCCCCCACCAATCTGGCCCGATATAAACACGAGTGGCTGATAGCCGTGGGGCCCCGTGAGCGAGTGCGACGAAGAAAGATAGAACGATAGAGAGAAAGAAGACGGAGAAGTAGAAGTAGTAGAAGAAGAAGAAGAAGAAGAAGAAGAAGACGAAGAAGAAGAAGGGAGAGGAGAACGAGGAGAAGGAGGAAGGAAAGGGTCCGTGGAAGAAGGACAGCTAAAAGGATGATGGTAGGAGGAAGAAGAGAGGAGAGCGTCCTCCGAGTCCACGAGTACTCCCGAGCTCACCCGAAGCAGACCGAGCTGAGATACAAACGAAACGAGCAAAGGGAGAAAAAAAAGTGAAACACGAGGGAGGCAAAGTGCAGCTGAGCCCCAGTGGCGTAGCCACTACTTTCTTTGCCCATGGACCGACGTACAGGCTTAATCCGTTGCATAAAAACGATCGTCTAACTCGATATCCATCTCGTGCGAATTCGATGAAATTTCAAACTTTCTATAAACGTTATTGACATTGTCCACGTGTAGGATTAGTTTTTTTTTTCCTTTCTTCTTTTTTGTTTTTATTTCTTTTTTTTTTTTATTCATAAAAATCAGAGTCGAGATAGTTTTAATAATATAAAGTTTAATCGGGACACCGTAATGAACGATCCTCCTCTATCTCCCTTTCTCTCTCTCTTTCTCTCTTCCTTTTTCTCTTTCTTTCTTTTTCTCTTTTTTTTTTCTTTTTGAGATTGGAAACAGTCCCAAAGATATACGAATGACAAGGGACACTAGCTAGGTTTGCTAAACCTCTGTCAAAGTGCAACACGACGACTACGATGACGACGACGACGACGACGAGAAGAAGAGGAAGAAGAAGAAGAAGAAGAGGAAGAAGAAGAAGAAGAAGAAGAAGAAGAAGAAAAAGGGGGATGATGCTTTTTTCCAGGCTGAATAATGTCGAGTCCGGGCCATTGTGCTGTGTGTGCAAGTCAGTCCTCAATAGCCGGGGGTCTAACCGGACAAAACAGGGCCGTAGGCCCCAACGGTCTGTCCGTTGAACTGGGTCACGCCGAAGTGGTTGATTGTATTTTTTGTTGGAACATCTCTCTCTCTCTCTCTTTCTCCCTCTTTCTCTTCTTTGGACCGGACCTCATCTCCCATCTTTTCTTTATCCTTTTCGCACTCTCCCGTACGTTTTATTCTCTTCTCATTCTCTTTTGATCTCGAAAAGGGAGGAAAGAAGAGGGCGAAGGTGGAGAAAGAATATAAGAAAAGAGAGAGAGAAAGAGAGGGAGAGAGAGGGAGGGTGAGAGTAGGAAGGAGGTAGGCGTCATTATGAAAATGATACTGTACCTGTAGCCAAGGGGACAGACCGCAGACCATGGCAATTACGCGTAATGAAACGTCCGGGTCCACCGTTCGCAGGGAGAGACGGCGAAGGGCAATTGACGACGTTTATACCTACGCACGGAGGAGAGATCTCGAACTCGTGTAAACTGCGACGTGGCATCGCGTGTAAATAAGTCGTAAAAAATCCGTTCGCCCTCTCCCGTCTTCTTCTCCCTTCTTGGCGAAGGCTATTCTCTCTCTCTCTCTCTCTCTCTCTCTCTCTCTCTCTCTCTCCCTCTCTCTCGCTCTCACTGTTTCTCTATCGTTTTATCTCTTTCTCTTTCTTTTTCTCTCAACATTAAGGGCTACGTTACGAGCTTCGTATCCATCCCTCTTATCTTTTTCTTTCCAATTTTAAAGATTCAACGGTCGTCGATCGATCCAAAAACGAAGTAAGATCAAATCTCCGTATAATTAACTTCGTGATCATGATAATGTAATTCCGATCGAGCTGAAAAGAGAAAAAGAGAGAGAGAGAGGGAGAAGGAGAGGGAGAAAGATGGACGGACAATCGTTGGAAAAAAAAATAAAAAAATAAAAATTAAAAATGTAATCTAACAAAATAAAACAAAAAAAAAAGAAAAAAAATCTCTCTCTCTCTCTCTCTCTCTCTTTCATCTTTGACTCGCATTTCTCCCTCTCATTAGAATCGCCGTAACGTGTCTCCTCTCCACTCATCCACGATGTGTGTCGTACACAAGTACGCCCCGGCATCTGAAATTCTTCAACACGTGTTCTACTCGGCGTCACACAATGTTTAGCCTTTTGTTTGACGTGAATCACCTCCCGTACGACGCTCGCTGATGTATCTGCGCGCGAGCACTCATTCCGTCGCCCCTTTCTCTCTTTTTCTTCCTCCCTTTCTCTCTCTCTTTCTCTCTCTCTATTTCGCTTTTTCTGTTTTCTATAGGCGCCTGTATATGTGAGCACACCGCAAAGCGAGTACGAAGAGAGCTATGGTTACGTTTGTAGATGTTCAACAGGTACGAGGGTTCTCGCGTACGGAACACGCTTTACGCTAGCTCTCTCAGTGCACATACACATATATATAATATAGACGTACTACATATACGCTCGAGAAGCATGATGAAGGGCTTCAAGTATTGTTTCCCTCTCCCTCTCTCTCTCTCTCTCTCTCTCTCTTTCTTTCTTTCTCTCTTTCTCTTTTTCTCCTCCTCCTCCCCACCGTTCAGCCCTGTATGAGTCACTAGCCGAACCATAAAATAGTCATAGAAATGAGTTATGCCGTGACCCTTCGGTCGTATGACAAACTCACGACTATCGGGCTACCTGTATTCTCAATATGCGTGTTTAGAATCGGACATCATCGGTACTGTTCGAGATATCTCGCGTAGTGTTCGACGTAAGAGAAAGAGTAGAAGGATAGTGGTTAGAGGTTAACGAGAATTTAGATTGGTTGGAGTTAGACGTTAGGCACACCAGATAAATCGTATAAATTTCTTTCGACTTTCCTTCTTAATTGACCCACTTTGCCCCGAAACGTTTCACAATACGTTTTACCTTTCCCGTTCTCGACATTAATATTAGCTCGGAATCGTCCTATTACCTAGATCGCTTCGATCCTCCTCCCTCTTCATTCCTCACTTCTTCTTTTTATGTTGAACAAATCTCGTTCTCTATCTCTCTGTATCTATCTTTCTATCTATCTATCCATCTATCCATTTATCTAACTATCTTTACCTCTAAGATAACGATCTGAGATTAGATAGAACATTGTCGAAGGTATATTACCGTAGCGAAATTATTACGCGTTGCGGGAGAACGAACACAACGTTCATTGATACTCTCTTTCGATATAGATCGAAACCGACGTTGAGATAAGAGAGAACGAAGGCAAATGTGTCTCTTAAAGCGAACTATTTTAAAAGTGACTCTAGGTAACGCTTTATCATTACACGCGTATATTCACACACACGCGCTAAGACACATATCGCATACAATTTTAGATTTATCAGCGTTCTATTATATTCGCCATGCGGTGTGATTAAATAACTTCCATAACTTTTCCGGCAGCTTTGAAAAATGAAATGGCTGGCGAGAGTAATTTCTTCTCTCTTTATTCGTCTCTTTTTTTCTCGTTTGCTGTTCAAGAAGTGAGGTGTGGTGGGGTGAGATGAGGAGGAGGGAGAGAATACTAGACATTTAACGACGACCCAGATCTAAAGTGGCCGATAATTACGACGGGTTGTCAGCGTGCAAGTGGAGCAAATCACGATGGTTCATCGTTGCTAGGAAGAATCGTTTGTTCTTCTTCTTCTTCTTCTTCTTCTTCGTCTTCTTCTTCTTCTTCTTCTTCTTCTTAGGGAGACACATTGTTTGTTCAAGGAAAAAGAACACGAAATCTAATTTGAGGAGCGAGGAGGAGACACACTTTCGACCGGTGTGTTCGAGCATACATGTTCGGGATTAGTCTTCTCGTCGGCCCTAAGTAAACAACTCCTACGTCATCGTCAATGGTATAAAACGTTGTCTTGAAACAGAGCTAGTAGGAAGAACTTAGAATAGTAAAATATATATATATATATATATATATATATATATATATATGTATGTATGTATACATATAGCTTTCGAAACAGGTCAGATTTACTCGTACGTAAATTTTACGTCGACCATCAATTTTAGTGTCCTAGAACGTTTGAACTTATTAAAAGATCTTTTTTTCTTTTTTTTTCAAATATATATATATATATATATATATATATATATTTCAAGCTTTGCGAGGAGTTAACTTTTACTATCCGCAATAGTAGCCTCTCGGAAAAGATTGAAAGATCTTTGGTAGAGAACGGTAGGAAGTTAGCTTTGCTCTTATATCCGACCTTTGCCGCTTACGGAATCCCCTCTAATTGGCGGCATAATTAATAAATATTTTCTCTTAATATTCCAAAGGTACGAAGGGAAATTTATGATCTTCTTAACACCCTCTTTCTTATTTCCTGACAGAAATAAAGGAAGAAAGGAAGGAGGGTAGATAGAATAATTCTTTTTTTCTTTTTTGTCGACACCTCAATTTCTCTTTTTATTCCACTTAAATACTCCGGTTCGGTAATTCGTAAGGCTTATGGATAAGTTAGAAGAGTGACGGTCGTAGATGAGAGTGTTTCGGAATGATTCACGTTATTTGCAGAGCGCGCGAGACCTGGCTCCTTCCTCTTTCCCTCTTTCTCTTTGGTCTCTTCTCCTACATTTCACCTCTCTTTTCCCTTTCTTCGAGTCGCACGGCGGCTATGGTTTGCCTTTCTCTCTCGTGACCAAACGGGGGAGTTGGAGAGGGTGGGGGCGGGGGCGGCAGCGGACCGGTGACATAATTACGCCATAGCCTGGAGGCAACTCCACCTGAGTCACTCGTCCATCCAGTCTTCGCTTTCTTTTGTTCTTCTCGTTACAACGATAACGCATCTTTGGGTTATCCTAAAGCTTATATATATGTATGTATGTATAATAATATTTCTCGTTTGTTAAACGTTTATTATCGATTCTTTACATTCGCCATGATTTCTCTCTCTCTCTCTCTCTCTCTCTCTCTTCTTTTTATTTTTTTATTTGTTTTTTATTTCTTTTTAGTTTCCAACGTTGAGTCACGGAACGTTAGAAAATTTGAAACTTGTTGAATAAATCCCTCCTGAGGGAAGTAGTAGACGTACGAAAGAATGCCTAGTATCGGAACTAGTATACTCGCTAAAACGCGACAAAGGGATTGTTTTTCCACCCCTACGTTGAGCTCCTTATTTTCATAGAGAACGGCAAAGGTGTAGCGTAACACCGAGATCTCCATATCAATGGGCTCCCCTACTAAGTTCGCAGGTGTACCACCCCATTCACCATAAAAGAACAAACCTTTGGGACAAGTGTGTTACGGTGGGCGCCCTGGAGAAACGGTTACACCATGATTTTCTTCTCTTTTCGTTTCTCTCTCTCTCTCTCTCTCTCTCTCTTTCTCTCGTGTACGTTTGACATAACGTGAAAAAAAGAAAAAGAAACGAAAAGAGAAAGAGAAAAAGAAAGAAGGCTTTGCATTATTGAGGGGGATAGAGATCGAGGGGAGCCATGTTCAGAGTGTATGGGAATCTCACAGGTGTATGGTTTTCTAAGAGGAGAGACGAGGACTTTGCTTCGGGCAACGTTCGTTCCGTAAAAGAGGGTGTGCAAAGGGGAGACTATCTTTCTCTCTCTCTCTCTCCTTCTCTCTCCTATTTCCTTCTCTTTCCCTCTCTTTCTCTTTCTCTCTCTTACACGTTCTCCTGATGGTGATATTAAAACACAATATCCTATGGGACGAAAAAGATCGAAGGTAGGAACCGGGAGTGTCGGAAGGTGATGACACTGCTCGAATGCACGTGCATGGGAATCCGATATCCCGTTTCGAAAACGAGCGAGGGTTGAACGCGAAGAAGAAGAAGAAGAAGGAGGAGGAGGAGGAGGAGGAGGAGGACAGATGGGTCAAGAGTACCACCATAAAGTCCCACGGGTTAAGAATCGCTCGGGAGCGAAGATCGACCTTCGAACGATCCGATCGTTCCTGGCAATCCCTCACCCGTCATCTATCGATATGTACGTACAACGAGAGAAAAAAAATAGAGAGAGAAAACGACAGAGAGATAGATAGATAGATAGAGAGAGAGAGAGAGAGAGAGAGAGAGAGAGAGAGAGAGAGAGAGAGGAAGGGAGGGAGGGAGTATGAGAGTTTACTTATGCACGCATCTTCGTTCACCCTCTCTCTCTCTCTCTCTCTCTCCTCTTACACACACACACAGACATACATACATACACACACTACTTTACTTACTCACTCCTTCTTTCCTCCTCTTTCTCGCTCATAAGAGTCTATTATAAGCTTCTTGGTAAGAGGGAGGAAAGGAGAGACGAGGAACGGCTACCGTTGCCTCTTTAGCTCCTGGCGCACGCTGCAGAGAGAATCGAGGTCAAGGGACGCGTTTCGATTATCTCCATCGAAGAGAACTCTGCAGGTAAGAGTCTCTTTCTCTCTCTCTCTCTCTCTCTCTCTCTCTCTCTCTCTCTTTCTCTCTATCATTCACGCACACTCTTTCTACTCCATCCAAGAGGAAATTGAACTCGAGTAGATAAGGATCTTAGAGACTATCGCCATTTCGTATACGTATAATTAGGATTTTCTAATAGGTAAGTGTTTAAAGCGAATAAGAGAAAGGAAGAAAGAAAGAAAGAAAGAAGAAGAAGAGAGAGAGAGAGAGAAAGAGAAATCCATGGTCGGTGACCTTGACCGTTCGATACACGTCGTACGAACAAGAAGAGACTTATCCAAGAGGTTTAGAGGGGGAAGGGAGAAAGGAAGAAACGAAGAAGATGCTGTCGAGAAACGAAACGAAGTTTAACCTTGAAGAGAACTCTCTCTCTCTCTCTCTCTCTCTCTCTCTCTCTCTTTCTGCCAGCTCTGAAGATTCGATTGAGTTTGCACGCTCGTTCCACCGAACTCTTCTTTCGATGTGCTGGAGATGGGAAGGAGGGAGGAAGGGAGGTAGGTTGGTAGGTAGGTAAAGAGAGACAGGGAGGAAAGGAGGTAGGGAAAGAGAGGGTGAGGCAAAAACGAGGATCTTCGGGGCACGACGATACGGCCCGTCGTCCGAGGCAGCACGATAGCCACGTTTTCCGTTGTAAATTTCCCCAAAGCGCGAGTGGGACGTAAATCGATCAGACACTGGCTTTGCCTCGCTGTGGATGAGGTTTTGTTCGTTTTTGGGCCCTGCTCCCGTACAAGAGGGAATCGAGGGGCCTGATGAGTCACGGACGGTGCCCCGCGGCGAAAGGCCCAGTGACTCTCATCTTCCTTAGAACGTCTTTGCTACTCTACTCTAGGATCGAAATCGATTTGTATTTCTTCTGTACGATCTCTCTTACTTTCTTTCTTTCCTTTTTTTTTTTTTTCACGAAAATCGATGTCATTTCTTGAAAATCGATTTATAAATCTCTCGACGTAATGAACGTTCTTTAATGCATTTTTTTTTTTTTTTTTTATTTATTTCTTCAAACGTCCAACGATGTATTATCCATTTTGATATTTTTTTGTCTATATTTATCTATCCAATCGCACAAATTTCTTTTTTATTGGCATTATGATCGTACCGAAGTGTCATCATTAAATGTCTCAATATTGTTTATCTTTATTATACCGGGAATGATTTGTAGTGTTAAAGTTAATAGTGAGAACCTTCGGACGATAGCCAGGGGTTTGGGTACGTTAGGAACACGTGCAGTCTCGAACGGTCCAGGTCCCCCCGTAAACGTGTTCGTGTTCAGATGGTACCCCGTGGATGTGTGCGAGTCGAGATATAGGAGCCTTCGTCCCCTCTTCTTATTCGTTCTTTCACCATCTCTCTCTTTCTTTCTCTCTTTCTCTTTCTCTTTCTCTTTCCTCACCGTTGGTACCCTAAGTTATATTCGAAAGGGGAGATTTGTATTTGTGCATTGGACGTATTGTTTGTGTAAGTTGGCTCCCCTGGCAGGTTAGCCACCTGTTGACTAAACTGAACCTTAGGTCTGCCCACACAAACCCCTCTGACGATGTTTTTAAACTACCCCCGTCCCACTGCGCTCGCGCGTCCTCTTTCTCAGCTCTTAATCTTTATTTTGCTCTGTAGGGGTTAGAGACCTTTAGTCGTCGTCGTCGTCGTCGTCGTCGTCATCGTCGTCGTCGTCGTCTTCGTCGTCTTCGTCGTCTTCGTCGTCGTCTTGCGCTTCGGCTTGTACGCATTTAAAATCAATGTCCATACGAAAGGACGGCTCCTTGTTCCTTTGCTTTTTCTCATTTTGATTCGGATATATCAACTCCAAAAAGCGTTGGAATCGGACAAGTTTTATTACGAGTCCTTCTTTAAAAGATTCCTTCGAGATAGTAGGACCTCTCGTCAAACTTTTCTTTTTTCTTTTTCTTTTCTTCTCCCCTTGAAAACATTGTTATCCTTTTCTTGGATTGAATGAATAGAATAAATTGATAAGCTAGTTTGTCGTTTATATATTCCAAGGTAAAAAAAGATATATATATATATATATTCATATAATATATATTAAAGAAAGTGTTAGGAAACTAATATATAAATAAAATATACTAAAATATAAAATATGAAACTATACAAATAACTGAGTATATAGAAAAATAAAAAGAAATAAAGTTGAAGGCGACAAAAGAACACCTAGCGAATATATATATATATATATATATATATATATATATATATACACTTACATATATGTATAATATATATGTATATATATGTATAGAAGGATCCTCTTTTCAAAGAACGACCTTAGTCCGCGTCTATATCACCGATAGAATCTCGAGAAGGAAGATATTCACTTTGGAATGAGATTTCCATTCGGAGTCGTAGCTGGCCCGATTCCAGCTTTGAGAGCGAGCATACTACTACTGCTTGAGGATCCTTCCGACGATCCTGCAAATCGATTCAAACGTATTCAAAGCTATTCCAGTCGATATCTATACGCGGATATACTGTCACCGTATCGTAATAGTCGTCCTCGTGTGCCACACTGGACGACAATGGAACTCGTTGTCGCTTCCTTTCGCTTCGAATCCTACGATACGATCTTTGATCTTTGAGATCTCTCAAATATCAAGAATATATCGAGAACGATTAGATTCTATAAAGAGAAGTAGAGATAAATCGTTAAGTGAATTTAATTATTTTATCGAGAAACGTCACTCGAAGTATGATTTAATGGTCCTCATGTAAATTCACAATGAGTCAGACAAAATTATGCAATACCATGTCGCGGTATTGATAAAAACATTATTCTCTTGAGAGAATAGAGATAGATAAATAGAGAGAGAGAGAGAGAGAGAGAGAGAGAGAGAGAGAGAGAGAGAGAAAGAGAAAGAGAGAGAGAGAGAAAGAGAGAGAGAGTATAACCATCGAGAGAACGACGAAAATATTTATACGCTAACTCTCAGCGTGTGGTAATTGGGTCAAGCGTGACTCCGTGTATCGAGCTTTGCGCATGTCCGCAAAAAGATCCCTAGTCCCTTTTGCGTTTATATTTAACGCGACTTCTCATTTTTCTTACAGAATATTCGGAGAATCGAACTAACGAATGGATTATATAATTGATGATAATGAAAGAAAAATCCAATAGTATTGGTCAAATAATTTTATTTAAACTTTTTCAATTATTCCAATCGGGGCGTGTTCGAAGATACGGATCCTACAGGAAAACATCGGAACGGTAAGCGGACGATTTATGATAACACTTAACAGTTTATTTCTGCGATTATCGCTCGGCAAATAACAGTCGTTTCGATCATGACGGCGAAGAACAAAACCGTTCGATGACTTAATTCGAGGGTAAGGAAGTTCGTAGAGTAACGATTATCTATCGTCTATAATAACGACTTTACGCTTCGATATCTATCGCGAGATTCGAGTAATACAAGGTGAGGTTCCGTTTTACTAAACGCGGAAAATGCTTGCGATTAAAAGACCTGCTGGTTGCTGGACGTGTTCTGACTTTTACATACATGCATACGTATATACATAGGTACGTATATAAACATAGCTAGCTAACATTCATTACACGTACCTGTACGTGTGTAAAACACGTTTAGAAAATAGCCTACGATAGTAACGTACGATAGTTCCTCATAGTCGAAGTATTCTCACATCAACCTGCCCAATTTTCTTTTCCGTTATTCCTACATTGTGTCTTACATAGTCTCTCTCTCTCTCTCTCTCTCTCTCTCTTTATCTCTATCTCTATATCTATTTCTATCTCTATCTCTATCTCTATCTCTGTTCGTAGCTTTACGGCTAATTAGCGAACCGATCTACTTGCTCTCGTTGCCGAGTAAGCGAGCAAGCACGCTTGCTTGCTCGCTTACGGACCGACCAATAATTAAGTCGGTTGGGATCATTGCGTCGTCGATTACTCTTGCCGATAATTGAGCCTTAATATCGTCGGTTAGTAGCACCGTTCGGAAGTTGCTTCTAGACGATAAAGACATTATCGAATATTGGTAGAAAAAATAATTCTACCAACAGCTACTTCTCTCTCTCTCTCTCTGTTTTTATCTCTGTCACTATTTCTCTTGAAGATATTGAAATTCGATTGAATTTTCCTGTTTCTTCTTCTTCTTCTTCTACTTCCTCTTTTTTATTTTAATATTTTTCCTCGTTCCTTCTTTTTTTCTTCTTTCCTTATTCCATTTGACGAATTATCTACGCTTATTGGCAGGACTAAATAACACCTACTTCTTTTATAGATCGTATCCTTGATCTACGAACGTGAGCTGCGCTTACTCGTTCTCCAGTGTACGATTTTTGTCGCGTCCCTATAGCGCAACAACAATTCTCATAGAAGTTGCTCTCGCATAGTACAGAACACAAGAGAAAATCATTGGCAACGAAATGTCGCGGTCTGTTAACCCTCGACAATTATCGCTGAGTCAGCGTGTTTTAGCAAAAATCGTTTAGTCCAGAGCCTTCGATAAAAGGGAGGAGGAGTGTTCTAACCCTCTTTCTCTCTCCCTCCTTCTCTGTCTCTATTTCTCTCATTCGCTTAGAAGAGATCGGATCTTGCACGGATAGGTCTACTCGATCTCTGTGCAATGTCACTTCGATCGACGTTATTCCATTCTTTTCTTTTTTCTATTCTTTTCATTTGTATTTTTATTTTTATTTTCTTTTTTTTTTTTTACATTTTTTTCCTTCCTTTTACAAGATAATATTGCTCTGCTGTTTTGTCTCACCGAACGATTTTGCGTTGCAATTGTCCTGATAGTCTCCACTAGGGCAACGATCTCTTTCTCTATCTCTTTCTCTCTCTCTCTCTCTCTCTCTCTCTCTCTCTCTCTCTCTTTCTCGCTCTTTATCTTCTATCTCTGTCGACACTCTCCTGAACGATTTTGACAGGCGTACGCGTTGGAGATAAAACTCTTTTTACGAAAAACGAACGACGAGTAGGTATAACAAGAATTGAGTAAAAAAGAGAAAGAGAGAGATATAGAAAATTACCGTCGATTGACTTCTTGCCGCACGGACTCGAACGAGATGAAAAAAAAAAGGGAACGATAGAAGGAGATAATCGAGGGGGAAACACTTGCACTACGTGGAATTACGAGAAAGATCGGTTCATTCCGACGAACGATTTTCGTTATTGCAAAATTGATAATATCACGTTCGATGAAATTTACAGTATGAATATTTCTTACTGTCAAGTATGACAATATTTTAATAGTTGTACCTTTTTCTTTTTATATATCTGCCACGTTGAAAGAAAATTCGACATATTCGAAAGGATACTTTTGAAACGAAGATATCTCCGTTGGGCTACCGTGTTTTTGCAAAAAAAAAAAAGGAAAGAAAAAAAGAAAAACGAAAAGAAAGAAACGTTCGACCATCGTATTCGAAAAATCATTTTTGGTGTGGTTTAAAAGCGGCAGCAACGACTTTACCCATGATTTATGTTTTAATCACGGTTTACAACGACGTGCTCGCCCACGTTCCTCGCGCACGCCTTGCCTCGCTTTGACTTTGCATAATGGTTTTCAGCTGAATGCAATATGTAGAAGCGTCCGTTTGCTCGACGCTTCTTCTTCCTCGTTATCGGTGAACTCCTCCTTTTTCCTCTTTTTCCTCTTTCGTTTTTCCTTTTTTTTTGTTTTTTCTTGTCTTTTTCCCTTTTTCTTTTTTCATTTTTTATTCATTCTCTCTAATGTTTTTTTACTTATCTTCGACTTCTTCCTATCCTCCTTATTTTCTTATTCTTCTTAATTACCTCTTCCTTATTCGAATATTCTCTACGCAATTCAAGCAAAATCGAGTCCGCATGAGCCATGTTTGTTGCTCCATTAAACATCTCGCGAAAAGAAAATCACCGACAGTGTAATTTCTTATTCTTGGAAATATACGATCGAAATACTAAAGAGAGAGAGAGAGAGAGAGAGAGAGAGAGACGCGCAGTACTTTTATGATTTCGTTCGTGGAAATAATGTTAACCAGGGAAGGTGTACCTAGCTGTACCAAAAGTATCTTGTTCAAGTAATTTAGATGGTATTCGTGTTTTTGTTTATGAAAGGATTGAAAATTAGAGAAAGATAGAGAAGAAACAAACGCGATATTTTATTACTCTTTTCTACATTTCTATTACTTATATCATTAAATATACGCAACGATAGTATTATATCGCAGAGTATTATATAAAACCAAACACATGGAAGAGATCTCTCTGAAAAGGATCGACCTTTTTCACGTTGAACATAATCAACGCCGAGAAAATCCTCTCTCACTCTCTCTCTCTATCTTTTTCTCTGTCTTTCTCTCTTTCTTTACAGTCTCGTAATCTCATCTTCGTGTTCTCACGCACACTAGCATACTCCAGATAAATAATCGCACATCATTATGCAAACAACGAAGATACGAAGTATCGTCCGGCGAGAATCATCGACGCTTCTCTTGGATGGATAAGAAGGAAACTAATGACACGACGACGCGCGGCTAATGATCGAAACGATCCCTCGATTCGATCGTGCACCACGTTCCGTTGGGTAAGGTTACGGTGTCATGGGCACGCTCGTGTTTGTCTTCTTCGTTGAAAAGAGAGAAAGAGAAAGAATAAGTAGATAGGTAGATAGACAGTTAAACAGAGAGAAAGAGAAAGAAAGAAAAGGAAAGCTTGCTTACTTGCTTGCTTGCTTACTTGCTTCTGGAAAGGATGCCGACTTAGGTCGATCGTTGCAAAGCTGTAATCTTAGAATCATCTCCTTTCTCTGTGTCTTCCTCTCGAGAAAGAAAGAAGGAAAACGAGAGAGAGAGAGAGAGAGAGAGAGAGAGAGAGAGAGAGAGAGAAAGAGAAAGAGAAAGAGAAAGAGAGAAGAGAAGTAACTCGACAAGGCCAAGTTTAGATCATCGAGACGAAGAAGACGAAGAACGTTTGAAAGCTGAGCAGGATAACGTGACGCTCGAGGATCTCCTAATGAATGGCAGGCATTCCTCTTTCGTAATCTCTCGCCTCTAATAGTGAAGAGAGTACGTCGCGTACCCACGTAACGGCCTTTTCGATCGATCGTTAAGGTGCCTCGCTCAAGGATTCGCACTGTGCTAGTAGAGATAAATATACGCATATAGTAATCTATGTAACTAAGTATAATACATATACGTGTGTATGTACTCTCTTTCTCTTTAGTTTTTTCTTTTTTTAATTTTTTTTTCTCCTTTCTTGTTCTTTTCTTTCTCTCCCTCTCTCTCTCTCTCTCTATATATATATATATATATACATGTACATATAAATATTTCTTTCTTTTTCTCTATATCCTTCTCGTTTACTCGTACGCTTTCGAGAACCGTAGCCGCAGGCTCTATGATTAACGACGCTAATGGCATCGAGCGAGAACGGAGACAATGCGTCTCCCGATGCGATCTAAAACTCTATCGATCCTTCGACACTGATATAACCCATTCGTGACTGTAATTCACGACGATTAAGGCATAATCGAATACATTATGAACGATCCGTAGAGGAAAATCGTGTCGATTAGCTCAACGAAGGATAACACTTTTCTTTTCTGTTCTTTTCCTTTGAAAATCTTTCTCTCTTTCTCTCTATCTCTCTTTTTCTTTGTTTTTTTTTCTTTTTACTTCATTTTTATTTCAATAAAAAAGGAAACACTTTGAATAGAGAAAGAGAGAGAGAGAGAGAGAGAGAGAGGGAGAGATAGAGATAAAGAGAAAGAGGACCTTTGTTGAAAGTCGAGATTGGTCCTGTCAATCCTGAAAGATCGATTGTATCGAAGTCTTGAGAGCCGAGGGTTGGACGTTGAAACAATAAATGACATGTCGCTTGAGACAACACGCGTTCTCTCTCGCGCGTGCGTTTCTCTGTTGGTCGGTTAGTTGGTTGGTTGGTTGGTTGGTTGGTTGGTTGGTTCGCCGGTCGGTTGGCTAGTTGGTTGGTTGGTTGGTTCGTTGGTTAGTGCAAGCTATACGAACGTATCGTAAGCACGACCACGTGTTAGCTCGTAACACGTGTCGCGTGGTGCCAGTGAAAATAAATCATGTATCTCGAGAAGAAGAAGAAGTAGAAGAGGAAGGAAGAGAAGAATGGTAGTGGAGAATGGTAGAAGAGGAGAACGAAGAAAAAATAAGAATGAGAAGAAGCGAGAGCAGTAGTTCAAGTTTTCCTCGAGAGACATGATTTTAAGGGAAGAAATTGGAGAAAAAAGAGGAAAAGGGTCGAGACCCTCGTCTTGCTCACGCTCTTGTTTTGTCTCGTGCCGTTCGGGGGGAAGGAGAAACTCGAAGAGAACAAAATATGAAGGATTTTAAATTTACCATGTGTTCTATTGTCTTTTGACCCTCTATAAAAAAAAAAAATTTGTTTCTTTTTCTTCCTTTCTTGCTTTCCTTCTTTCTTTCTATTTCTTCTTCTTTCTTTTTTCTCCCCTTTTCTTTCGTTTGGAATTAAAAATGAAAAAAGAAAGAAGTTCATTAAAGCGTACGCGTTATTTTCAAAACAAAATGATAATTAATATTTTCGCATACCAAGTAACGATTAATTTTTTGTGATGATAAATGAAAAAAAAAAAAAAAAGAAAAAAAGAAAAGAAGAAGAAGAAGTTTTAAAACACATAGAGCAGTCTGACTAGAAAATTTACATAACTTTATGGAGGATTAAATCTCGTGTGCAAATGACGCGATAAAATGTTTCTAATCCCTTCGTAATATATAGAAATATATAAAACGAAGTATTTGAATTTTTTAAGAGATCTGTGCGCGAACGTAAAAAACAAAAAAAAAAGAAACAAGAGAAAAGGTATCTCTAAAACATCGTGTAAAAAGTATAAGAGAACATTTTGGAAGATTATTAAAGACCCTCGTGGATCGTTTCAATGCAAACGGTTAACATAGTCGATTTTATGGTAAACTTTGTGATCTTATGAACGCTTTAAAAATTCTACGCTCGGATAGGCTAACGGCCGTTTAAAGAGCGTCACTTCTTTCTCCGTTAAATCGATCGGTCCCCAAACCCATAACCAGCTTACTAGGGGAATGGCTCGTTTTCGAAGAAGAATTAACGTTTCAGAATTTCAACGAGGACATTAACGCGCTCGTAACGTTTCTTTCGGAATGATCTAGCTTTCCTAGTTTTCTTGGTCACATTTGAAACATGACACGGGAACGATCACACATTTTGAGGTTTTTCTTTGTAGTTCGACAAAGTCAAATAAAGATCCATCCTTAACTGCGATTAAATTGGAGACATTTCTTTTTCTTCTTTCTGTTCCTCATTTTTTCTTACTGAGAATCGTAAGAAGATATAAATTATATCGAACGTTTTAAACGTCATTTTTATGTCTGAACGTTCTAAACGAAAATGGAGTCGTCGTATGGTGTCGGAGATCGTTTCGATAAAATGTTAGAAGAAAAGGAAGAAAGATTTATTATACCCGTGTTACGAAACCTCAAGGAATACTTTAAAGAGAAATAGAAATAAAAATGGTGCCTTGAGGATGGTTCAAAGTAAACGGAAAATTACGAGGAAATAGACGGTAAGAGCTGGACTCCTTTTGTGGGAAGTCTCTATACAATTGCAAAATTTAATCATGTATAGGATCTTCTCAGTGAGCAGCACGTCGCGACGATACTTGTCCGATGAGTGTCTTTCATTCTCACGGAAGAAGGAAGGCTCTCGTCATTATCTTTCGAGCGCACGTGCGTTCGAGATGCATCACGTGCGTGCATCTGCATTCGCCAAAAGCGTAACCACGTGACGTCAATCTTAACGCCACGAACATTCATTTCGATTGCAACAGACGTTCACATTAATTTGAGTTAATACGTTATAATATTATATATATATATATATATATATATATATATATATATACGTATATGTATATATGAGTATATATAGATAATTTCGTCTTTCCATTAAAACTGATAATTAACTTTCGTTGATCGATAACGTAATACGCTTTGATTCGAAAGCGGGCGTCAATTTACATTGAAACAGCTGCGTCAATATAGCAATCATCGACCAGAGGAGAGAGTATTCAGGACGTTCCAGTTTTGGCCATCCGAGCGGAGAATCTCAAACAGCCGCGTAATGGATGACGTTGAAGCGGTAAGACAGTGGACGAAGGTAATCTTGGTACGTCCCGTCGGTTATCCAGCATGGTCGACTTGATGTATGTAGTCACGTACCCGGATCAATATCTCACGTACGTAGTCCTGCGTAACGGTGGCAGGAAGGAGTATTACATGTAGGAGGTATATTACATACGAAACACTGTCGGTTCTGCGAGCACCACTACACAATCAAGCTTGGAGGTGTATATTATATGCGATTGTCTCTTTCGTGTTCCGGTATGACTATATACAGAAACAGGGCGTGTACACGCGTATACTACGTGTCTAATTAGCGAAGCAAACAGTGTAGCTTCTGGATGCCAAATAGTGTAAGGGTGTTGCTTGGCGATAACGGGCAACTCGTGGAGTTGCCTACGTCGGGAATATCGAATCGAGTAGTAGTCTTCGAAAATTTGCGAACGATGCCACCGACTACTACTACCAGTACCATTACTATTACTATTGCTAATAATAGTACTGCTTGCTACTGCACTATACAAGAGGAGATGGCATTTTAATCGCGGTTAATTGCTTAGAACGAGGGTTGTTGTTTGTGCCGGACATCGAAGAGGGACGGGTAACTTCGAACTTGTTCTTGGTTACTATAGTGCAACGACCTTGGACCGTAACGTATCATTCGAAGGTTTCTGGTGAACGACGTAGTAGGACTATCGAACCGTGCGGAATTGGATTTCTTGATGGTGGATCGGTTTGATCAGACTTAAATACGATCTTCTCGAGATCGAAATTATTTGGCGTATTGTTTTTATGTTCATTGTCAGTGAATAGGTGAAGGGATGGAGGGGAGCGGAAGGATTCGTTGTATTATCGACATATCGACATACTGTTGACAAAGTTGATTTACGAAGGAGAGACGATGGTAGCAAATGTCGGCCTCGTTCAGATCGAGTCGAAGAATATAAACGACAAACCGTGAAATCTGACGCGTCCTGCGGTGGCATGCCTCTCCCGTTAATCGGTTCAAGAACGGTTCGTTAAACTCGTCGGGAGCGATTACATTTTAATGTAAGTCGTATTTTAATTATTCATACGCCACGCGTATCTCCTTCTTACTTCATTAAGACGACGCGCGTGCCTCCGTTTATAAGAAGGAGGTCAAAAGCGTCTTTATCGTTTATGAATGATACCCATGCGTGGAAAAGAAGGAGAGAGAGAGAGAGAGAGAGAGACAGAAAAAGAGAAAAATAATGTTCGATTCGCATCGCGTGAACATTCGTTCGTGCGAATTCACTCTTTGTGATTAACGCCTATAGAGCTTATGCAGATCGAAAGGAAGGAGTATTCTTAATTAATTATCATTTCGTATATTTATCATTCGATCAGATATATTAATATAATAAATATAATAAATCTAATGACACACACACGCAAACTCACATACATATAATTAAGAATAAGATTGAGAAGAGAAAATCGAAAAATTCGATATTAATTATTATCCGACTCGATCATGAAATTTAATAATTTTAAATATTTCGATAGTACTACCTAAATCATAAATAAATAAATAAATAAACAAATAAATAAATATATATACGCGAAGAGATAAATAAAATATCGGAGATATCGGAAAGAAAATCTTAGTG
Organism: Vespula pensylvanica; assembly: GCF_014466175.1. Taxonomy (NCBI): domain Eukaryota; kingdom Metazoa; phylum Arthropoda; class Insecta; order Hymenoptera; family Vespidae; genus Vespula; species Vespula pensylvanica. The sequence goes on from NC_057694.1 coordinate 1,906,671, forward strand.
AAATCAACGAAGATCGACAGGATCGATCGATCGATCGCGAGGAAGAGAAGTCGGAGTTCCCTCTCGAGCGCAGCACAGCTGGCTTGTCCCGTGTCTCGTGCATTATGCCATCGTGTAATGCCTATCGCATCCAAGGCCAGTTGTACTACAGCACGAGAGCGCAATATTGCTGTATATCGCAATGGAAAATAAATCGTTGCGCAACGATTAGCGCGTTGCGGCCGTCGCCTTCGCGTACTCGCGATTCTAGTCTTCGCTTTCGTCGTGCTCGTCGAGAGTCGACGGAGCGAGTACTTACGCGGGAGGGTGCTACCTCTTTTGCTGGTGGCATAAAATTATTGCTTAGTTTATTCCAAGCAATGATCTCATTGCCTTCGTCTCGATATCGGGGACGTTGATCACAATGATGTCGTTGCTATCGATATTTTCTCTCTCTCTCTCTCTTTCTCTTTCTTTCTTTACCTTCTTCATTTTCTACTTATTCTTTAGCTAAGAAAGAGAGAGGGAGAAAAGAGGTAACACTTTACGGCTAATAAAGCAACTCCCAGAGTCTCTCTCTCTCTCTCTCTGTATTTGTTCCTTTAAAGAAAAGGAGAGAGAGAGAGAGAGAGAGAGAGAGAGAGAGAGAGAGAGAAAGAGCGAGAAAGAGAACGTATCTCGTCCAAACTATAATATTTCTCGCGACGTAATAAAGCAGCAGCTTTATCGTGCCAGACTTTTATCGATTTTTAACTTCGCTTTTCTTCCGCAACCGAGTTCGCCTCTCTTGCGCGCAGTTAAGACATTATCGTCTCTGGCTATCTTCGCGTTACTCGTGAAGCCTTACGGGAATATAACGTTCGTGTGGCGTTGCCTCGGACGAACGAACGAACGAACGAACGAACGAACGAAAGAACGGATGGACGGACGGATGGTCGGTTGGTTAGTTGGTTGGTTGGTTGGTTGGTTGGTTGGTTTCGTGGACAATGCTAAAAATAACTCTCGAAAAGCGGTAGAAAAATCGGAGGAGTAAAAGATAACTGTATCCTTATGTCCCTCCTTTTTCGGTTTGTCTTTCTCTCTATTTCTTTCTCTTTCTGTCTCTTTCTCTTTCGGTCGATAAATACACGATAATGTTGCGCGTCCTATTCGAGCCGTTTAGAGTAAGTAAGAAAGAAAGAAAGAAAGAAAGAACGAAAGCAAGAAGGAAGGAAAGAAAGAAAGAAAGAAAGAAAGAAAGAAAGAAGGAACGAGGCGAATCGTCGAGAGACGTCCAGCGGAAAATATATAAAAAGCTCGTTAAGTCGAAACGCTTGTATGGCTACACGCACACATTGCCTCCCGCGGGGAACGTCCGGCCCATGGACACGAGGCCCTTAAATTCGGAGCCCGTATACATACATACATACATACATACATACATATATGTATATATTTTTGGTGTACATGGACCCACACGTACATATATATGTACGCACGAATAGTGCGTGTATAATGTACGTGGCGCGGAACGGAGGAGGAACCAACCAGTGAGAGTTGGGTATAAATACACTGTGAGCGGGGCCCTCTTCTCCCTCTTTTTCTCTCTCTTTCTCTCTTCGTGTTTCAGAAGAGAAGAAGAAGGTGCATAGAGAGAGAGAGAGAAAGAGAAAGAGAGAGAGACAACGATAAAAAAGAGGAGGTAAGAGGGAAGGAAATAAGATGAAACAAAAGTGTATATCGGAGAACCGGCTCATCAGCTGGCCGGACTGGTCTGTTGTATCGCTGTCCCTTTCTCGCTTAAGCCAAGCAACGAGGACACGTCTTTGTTCGTTCGCGAGAACGGGTCGTTACTGCCCTGAATTTTATTCCTGAATAAGTCGCGGGGCAACGCTTCTTTCCTCCACATCCTCCTCCTCCTCTTTCTCCTTCTCTTACTCTTACTTCTCTTTCCTTCCTTTTCTTTACCGTTCTTCCATCCTTCGTTTCGAGAAAGAAGAAAGTATCGATTGGTGAGTGGATATATCGGCGATAAAAGGGTACGCCTCGATGCGCGTTTTGCAACATTTATACTTTTTTATTCCTCTCGCGCTACCTACCTTTTTTGTTCTCTCTCTCTCTCTCTCTCCCCCACCGATTCTCCTTTTTTTCACCTTCTCTTTCAGAGTTTTACTAAGTAAACTCTTGAAATCTCCCAGTGGAAGACACGCGGAGGCTAGTAGTAGTCGTCTCTCGGCGATCGAGCCGATGCCTCGGCTTCCGTGGCGATGCACGGCTTCCTCCTTTATGCAGTCGTCCTCCTCCTCTTCTTCTACTTCTTCTTCTTCTTCTTCTTCTTCTTCTTCTTCTTCTTCTTCTTCTTCTTGGCTGGCTCTTCCTCGACAGCCTCGGGCAGCCTGAACGAGGTAAGAAAAGGAAAGAAGGGAAATATAGATAGAAAAGGGAAGAAATAGAAAGAGAAAGACAGAAAAAGTGTATGTGTGTGAGAGAGAGAGATAGAGAGAAGTACAGCGTACTTTTTTTCCCTGATACCTTTCCTCCTCTTAGTACTGCTACTGCTGCTGTTGCAGTTGCTGCTGTTGCAGTTGCTGCTGCTGTCCCTTGCTCTCCTTTTCCCCGCGTTAGTAGGAAAGGCAAGTGGTCCTTTTGCTCAGCTCCAACTCACCGCTGCTGGCGCGCGCGCCCGGGAGGCATATAATTTTCTCGGTGTTTTTATTGCGGGGTAACTTGTCTTCAGGTGAGCCGGTCGAGGTGGAGGTGGCAGAGGCCGCGGAGGTAGAGTACTACAGGCACAGCTAACGCGCAGTAGCCTTACCTACCTCTCCTCCTCTTCTTCCTCCTCCTCCTCCTCCTCCTCCTCCTCCTCCTCATCCTCATCCTCATCCTTCTCTTACCTCTCACTCTCTACTTTCTCACTCTCGCTTCAACTCCGCTAACTTCTTCCTTCTTTGTTACTCCTATCACATTCTCCTTCTCACTCTTTCTTACTCGACACACCGCTTCTTCTTCTTTTTCTCTTTCTCTTTCTCTTTCTCTCTTCTTCTCTCGACCGGCAAATCTCTCTTTCTCTCTCTCTCTCTCTCTCTCTCTCTCTCTCTCTCTCTCTCTCTCTCTCTCTCTCTCTGCCAACATCAGCAGCAGCAGCAGCAGCAGAAGTAGTAGTAGCAGCAGCAGCAGCAGCAGCATCCTTCGAAGCGCAAGGATTTTGACCCTCGTTTCGTGTTGCTTGCGTTTCGCCGTAACTTTACTGACTTTGTTTTTCGCCTCCGGGAAGAAGAGGAGGAAGAAGAAGAAGAAGAAGAAGAAGGAGGAGGAGGAGGAGGAGGAGGAGGAGAAGAAAAGGAGGGAGATAAGGTTGATAAACCGTCGGGTTCTCTTTCCCCCTTTCTTCGTTTCTCTTTCTCTTTCTCTTCCTTTCTGTTTTGCTGTCTCTCTTTCTCTCCCTTTCTATCTTTCTGTCTCTCTTCCTTTCTCTTTTCTTCCTCCGAAGCTTGGTACTTTGAGCGGGACCTACGAATTCGTATCTTCGTCGTTGTCTTCGTTGTTTCGTCGTCGTCGTCGTTGCTTCTTCCCCTCCCAGCCCTCCCCTTTTACATCGACCCACGCTCGACCCGACGGGGGTTGCCGATTCGATCGAAGAGAAAACTTCTCTTATTGTTCTCGATCCTGTTGATCCTTCGCGTTACTACCAACCGTCTCGTGTCTCTTTCGTTCGATTTCCGCGTGGTAATAATGTCCGAGGATCTTCTCGTTCGAATCTTTTGAAAGGAAGATACTTGGAGAAATACGATTTATGCAATATGTCTTATCAATTGAATTGGAATAGTTTGATGAAGCTAAAAATATATATATATATATATCGATCGGATCTTTAATATCTATTTTCATAAACGCGTAAAATATAAAAGCGAAAAATTACGAAAAAATATATATATAAGAAATATGAGTAATCCGAATTTTCTTGGAAAAAGTAATTGAAAGAACACGAGAAGTTTCTTCAGAACAACTTCATTTATTTCGTCGAGTCGTAAACAAAAGGTCGTTACATAAAGCCGTCTTCAAAGCGTACAACTCGTTGTATATCTGCGTGCGAGGACGTATACGTTCGTGCGTATACATATGTATATGTGTTCGGAGTCCGGCCAATGTTTATTATTTGTTTACGTTCCAAAGACAGACTCCGAAGTCAGTCGGGTGTAAGGCAGGCGAGGCGAGAGCACGTGTTGACGCGTTCGCTCCGTCGCTTTTCGTGCAACATCGTACAGCATCTCAAATTCCACCACAAGTTACATCGATCCACAATCTTCGATCAATCTTTCTGATTTATATTATATATGTACGTATATATGTAGATATTATTGTTACAAATCCAAGATCGAAAAATGGTAAGGCATAGATTTACGTATATACTACGTGCCTTTCTAAATATTATCTAAACTACGTCTCGACGAACTAACTTCGACGAACTTTGTAATCCGTAACATATATAGGAAGGGAAACGTCTTAAAAGGTCTATGACGACGTGCCGTAACGTTCGTCCGTGTAATTAGACGATCGGCTTTGACTGCACCTGCAAACTCCCATGACGTGTCCGTCTTCACATCGCTAACTCGACCAACAACAATGACGACGACGACGACGACGAACGACGACGACGACGACGACGACGACGACGACGACCACGACGATGACGACGACAACGACTATGTTGATTGTACGGTCGAGGATAGAGAAAGAAAAAGATCGGTTAGCTCGATTTGTCAATACAGGATCTCGATGGAGATTAGTCACGTGCGGCCATAATGCCTCGCGCGAACACGGAACGCAATACAGCACCGATATCCCTCGAACTAGACACCATAGAGTTACTAGCAGCAACAGCAACAGCAACAGCAACAGCAACAGCAGCATTCGTCGATCGACACATCGATATCATCGAAAAGCCGTCTCCGCCCAACTACCTAGCTCTCATATAAACCCTTTTACTATTACCACATACGATTTTAATCCCAAGTATTATTCTTATTCTTATTCTTATTATTATTACTATTATTATGATGATGATGATGATGATGATGATGATGATGATGATGATGATGATGATGATGATGATTATTATTATCATCTATCATTATTAGCATAGTGCGTAGATATCACATCAAGACAAGATTTTTCGAACGCCGAGCAGCAATGTCCGGGTTACGGAAGCATTAGCCGGAGAGCGTAGTGTGGACAATCCAACGTTCCACGATAGTTAGCATAGAACGGACAATGGACTTCTCGGTATAGAAGCGTGAGGAATTGGAGGAGGGAGGGTAATGGGAGGAGCGTAACAACGGACGCGTGCGTTTCAGTCGGTCGCAATAGTTGACCCTTCGATCTTCCTTCTCTCTCTCTCTGTCTCTCTGTCTCTCTTTCTCTCTCTCTCTCTATCACATACATTGGGCCACGTTTAGACGACCGACTGCAGAAGCATTCGCGGGATTCCAATTTCACGAGGACCGAAACCCCATTATATGCTAGCCGTCAGAGACCGGAGACGTTCATCAGGAGGTCCTTGGTCAAAGCTCGAAGTCGCGTCGTGCTGTTGCTGCGCTCGATCGATCATCTATCCCTCTCACTCTCTCCCTATCTATCTATCTATCTATCTATCTATCTATCTATCTGTCTATCTCTCAATCTCTCTGTCTCTTTTCCCTCCAGGAAGGGATCTCATCGTCGTTTGAAACGCGGTAGCGGCACCCATTTCGATCCTCTTCGTTTCTCGCCAACCAACAGGTTACGCGCCAACTTGCCTAGCATATTATTAGCAACGTCCCGATCGGCTCTCCTCCGACTACCGTACGATCGGATCGTGAAGGAGAAAAAGGAGTGTACTTGGGCGGGGTGAAGGTTAAAAGAAAGAAAAAAGGAAAGAAAAAATACAGGGAGAACGAGAGAGAGAGAGAGAGAGAGAGAGAGAGAGAGACGCGTGGATGGACGATCGAAAGTTACTCCTTCTTGCAGAAAGGAGCGGTACCAATCTCGGAAGCAGCCAGCAACGCGCTCAAGATCATCGAGAAGATGGGAGAAAGAAAAAGAGAGGAAGAGAGAGAGAGAAAGAGAGGAGAGAGAAACTTATTGTTGATCGCTAATTATCCTACCCGGCAATTACATACAATTATCCGACACGCACGCATATGAACGGCCTCCCTCTGCGGCGTCGTTTCGCGATATCGCGAGCCAGTGCTCTCTCTCTCTCTCTCTCTCTCTCTCTCTCTCTCTCTCTCTCTTATTCACTCACTAACTCACTCTCTCTCTATCTCTCTTTCTCTCAATCTCTCGCTCATTCTCTCCTTTCTCTCACTCTTGGTTCGTACGTGGCTCGTAGAGAGGCCGTGGAAGAAACAGAGGATAGGAGGTGGAAGGCGAAACCGGTGTACCCGACAGCGTGACGCCGAGCGCAGAGCTTCTCCATCTTCTCTTTTTTCGCATCTCTTTCTTCCCTACTTATCCCTCTTTCTCTCTGTCTCTCTCTCTCTCTCTCTCTCTCTCTCTCTCTCTCACACTTTGTTTCTTTCTTTCTTTCTTTTCTTCTTTCTTTATTTCTCTTTCACTCTTTGCTTTCGACTCGCCTTCTCTTGAGGATCTCCTGCTGTTCCTTCCTTCGTTCCTATCACTGTCCAATCTTCGCAGGCTTTATCGCAACGTCCACGTCGCTACCACCGGTAGCACGTTGATCGAGAAAGCTCGATGATCGAGGGATCCCAAGGATCCTCGTGGAAGCAGCAGCCGCTGCCGCCACCGCCGCCCTGCTGTTGGATTTTATAAGCAAGCCTTGGTCCAAGTATCGCAGCTATAAGCGTCGTCGAAGTCGTCGGACCACTTTTACGAGCGAACGAATCGATGATCGTAGCATTCTCTTTCTCTTTCTCTCTCTCTCTCTCTCTCTCTCTCTCTCTTTCTCTCTCTTTTTCTCTTTCTCTGTCTGTCTTTATCTATCTCTATCTCTGTCTTTCTCTCTGTCTCTGTTTCTATCTCTATCTATCTTTCTCTTTCAAACATCCGCTTTTGACCTTCGCAGTTCGAGGAGATAACAGCGTGTGTGTCGCGTGTCACGAGGATAACGGTACGGCAGCCACGCGTACGCATTCGATAAAGACAGATTTACGAGCTCGGCGATGCACGTAAAAGCCTTTCTGATAATATAACCTCCATGACTTATTTGTATTCTAAGGCAAACGTTCATCCTTCGACGATGTACAACGTTTTGTACAACTTCGTGGAAGAATCATCAAGAGAGATCTATGTTCTTGTTGTGTATATATATATATATATATATATATATATATATATATGCGTGTGTGTGTGTATGTCTATATAAATGTAACTTCCGCAATAGTTCTCTTTTTTCATTGAAAAATCTTCGTCATCTGGTATCCAATGCATATCACTTATAATATATTTTATATTACAAGCTTGATGTAAGTAAATATGTAAACGAGATATATCAGTAATAATTTCTTTTCATTTCGTGTGAAACTTCGGTGCGTATCGTCCTTGACGATGAAATTCGTCTTAGATAAAACCAGTCACGATCCTTTAGCTATCATCCACGCACGCGTGCCTCTTCTCATGAGCTCCGTTTGTCAAACGGACAAGTAAATTACCGATCTACCGGCGGAAGAGAAACACGGAACATCGACACCGTCCTATCACGGGATTCATTATCCTAATGCATCACTCGGCGAAACAGGATTTTCTACGTTGCACAGTATCGGTACAACCGAGAAGGGTCAAAGCGTGCACCAACATCCGGATAATTCTCTTCTGCAATCCACTTTCCTCTCTTGCTGTGTAGTAAGCTGAGCTAGGGAGAAATGGAAGAGGATGATAGTTCAATGGAGTTACCTTTGCTCTCTTTATCCACCTCTCTCTCTCTCTCTCTCTCTCTCTCTCTCTCTCTCTCTCTCTCTCTCTCTCTCTCTCTCTCTCTCTTTCTGTCTCTGTTCTTTTAGTTTCATTTTTCTCTATAATTTACTTTTAAACAGAATCTTGAATGATTCGAACGGACTTAAATTCTACGTGATAGGTTTTTTCAAGGTTATTTCGTGATCTTCAAAGTTCTCTCGTAATATACATACACATATCTTTTATTTTATGTTTTCTTACTTTCTTTCCAAAATCAAACCAGACAAACTCTCTATTATCATCATTAAATATTTTCAATAGCTAAGACATCGAAATACAATATTACTTTTTCTCTTTCAAAATTACTCGTGCGTCAATAGTCCTTGTCGAAGAAAGCAATTCCAGTTGGATGGAAGCGATCAGGAAAAGTATCCTCGTCGTAGACCGTAGGTACCGTGACATAATCGTTTAACGACAGGTGGTATAAACCTTGGAAGATATTATACTTGGTACTCGTAACTCCCATACATGTATTAGAAAGAAACAGATACGCACGTAGAAAGAGAGAAAGAGAGAAAGAGAGAAAGAGAAAGGGATCTTAGCTAGGAAGATGAGGAGGAAGAGGAGTATGGAGATGCTGTTTAAACGTAGAGAAGTAAAGAGAGCGGTAACGTGCAAGAAAGGATTTATCCTGGACGTTGCTTAAAGGGATAAAAAGAAGAAGAAAAAGAAAGAATGGAAAAAGAAGAAGAAGAAGAAGAAGAAGAAGAAAGAGTCAGGAGTAGACGAATGAACGATGGAAACATATAGAGAAGAAGAAAACTTCGAGACACGGCGCCACCGAGCTAATTACCGCCTCTGTTTTGTAACTTAAGCGGCTCAGGGCGTATACCTGCGCGTTTATATCTCGACTTACGGTGCATTTACCATAACCGAAGGGCATGAAGTGGATCTCTCTCTCTCTCTCTCTCTCTCTCTCTCTCTGTATATATTTCTCTTTCTCTCTCATTTTCTCTTTATATCTCTGTCTCTCTCGTATTCGCTAGAGAACGGCGATTCGCGGCATTGTATTCCACGAGAACTCGGCTCCATCCGCCTCGACCTTCTTCCTGTTCATCCTTCTCCTCCTCCTCTTCCTCCTACTTCTCCTCCTCCTCCTGTTCGTTCGAAGGGAGGCCCCATTGGATCGTGTTCGCAGGAAATCGCGAAATGGATCCCATTTCGCGCGTACTAGCGAGTACGGAAGTCGGCTGTGAAGGTGCTGCGGATGCTGTGTGCTATCTATCTCTCTCTCTCTCTCTCTCTCTCTCTCTCTCTCTGTCTCTGTCTTTCTGTCTCTCTCTGATATTCTCTTTCTAGCTTTAGCAGAGTACCGTAGTAAGAGAGGCGTGTAGCGCCGGCGTTGCTGCCGTAGCTGCTTCGCCCGAGGGTAAAGTTGTATCTCTTTCTCTCTTGTTCATGGAGAACGAGCCGAGTTGAATCCTTTGCGTCGTTGAGCGAGGGTGAACTCGTGAATTGTGAACTATGGATATGGAACGTTACGTAAACCTCTCGAAGTGACGGTACGTCGTCGTTACATGTTACCACTTGTCTGTCTATATGTCCGTCTGTCTTTCTCTATCGAATCGTCTTTCTAACTCTCGCTTACGGGTTCTCTATCGAGTAGATTTCCTGATACGCGAGAGGCTACTTAAGTCGTAAGATCGATTACGCGTACATTAACTCGGGAGTCTCGTGAGGAGTAAACGTAATAGTTATATCTCGTCGTACGTTCAATGTATATCCATGGAAAATCTCTTGGTATTCTCTCTCTATATATATGTGTGTGCGTATGTGCAGCTGTTTAGGTGGGTACGTGGCCGATAATAGATACGTAATTTCTAGAAAACGCTTAGGAAGAAACGTCAGCGAGTCGACTTTTTTTTACACGCATGAGAGGATCGAAGCGAAAGGTAAATCGACGTTCTTTTTCTCTTTCTCTCTCTCTCTCTCTCTCTCTCTCTCTTTCTTTCTTTCTTTCTTTCTTTCTCTCTCCTTCTCTTGCGATATATACTCCTCGTGACATTGGGAGATATATTTCCCTCTTCTTACTCGCCACTTGAGATCGGTAATTGAGGCCTCGACAGTCCACGACAGTTACAACTACGACAAGCTTCGTCGACGAGATCTACGGAAGAAGAAGGAAAAGGTAAAAGATGTGGAGGAAGATCTAGAGAAGGAAGAAGATAGAACTAGAGATAGATAGATAGAGAAAGAAAAAGAAAGAAAGAAAGAACATTTCCTTGTTGCGAAGAAGAATACTCGACGATATTCTCCGAGCATCAGAAGAGGGTTTCAACGAAATCGATAAGGACGGGCTTTCGCTACAAATTGGAGAGTTTCGCGTTTCTCAAGTTTCCTGCCTGCCTACCTACCATTTCCTTCTCACTTTACTCAGGAACAAAGATAAAGAAAGTAGTCTGAAAAGGAGAGAAAGTAAAAGAGATAGAGAGAAAGAGAGAGAGAGAGAGAGAGAGAGAGACAGAAAGAGAGAGAGAAAGAGAGAGCGAGGGAGGGAGGTAAAAAGAAAGAGAGAGGGTGGTTCAAAAGGTCGTGATTTTCGGCGCGATTTCGTATTTCGCGGTTCGCCCTGGTTAATGATCCATAGCCCAAGGACTCGGCTGAGTGTGGCTGAGGAGGTCCTTATTCCTTGCTGGGTTCTTCGAGACCCGGACTTAAAGGCTGAAGTGGTACACAATATCGTCGTCGTTGGGGTCAACGACACCCCCATAGCGCTTTCCTTTTTTTCACTTCTCCTTTACCTCCTCCTCCTTCTTTTCTTCTTCTTCCTCGTCGTCGTCGTCGTCGTCGTCGTCGTTGTCCTCCTTCTCCTTCTCCTTCTTCTTCTTCTTCTTCTTCTTCTTCTTCTTCTTCTTCTTCTTATCTTCCTTCTTTTTCTTCTCTTTCTACTACCAACTTCTCTCTCTCTCTCTTTCTCTCTCTCTCTCTCTTTCTATTTATATATATATATATATCTTTCTCTCTTTCTCGCTGTAGACCCTTTCTTCAATTAAAGCCGAAGGAATCGACGGAGAGATGATTGAACATTGTGCGGCACAATGCAGTAGCATGTACTGGCCCGCTCTCCGCGTTCAGAGAGAGTATGTAGTACATAGAAGCAACTGGACCATGATTGACGACGTGATGCCTCTCTCTCTTTCTCTTTTTCTTTCTCCCTCTTTCTTTTTCTCTTTCTCTCTCATTCTCTTTCTCTTTCTCTCTCGCTTTCCGGCACTCAGAGAGAGGTAGTAATCCTCCACGAGCTGAACATCACGCCAGAGGCGCACGATCCTCGAACATCTCTCTTTCTATCTCTCTTTCCTTCTTTCTTCCTTTTTCTTATCTTACGATATCTCTGTCTTTCTCTTTCTTTCGTTCTTTCTTTCTTTCTTTCTTTCTTTCTTTCTTTCTTTCTTTCTTTCTTTCTCTTACCCTGACTCCTCTCTCTTCCCGCACCATTTCGATCCGCTACATCCCGGTAATACCAGCTTTGCCCCGATCCTCGTTCTGATCCGACCTCTACGAAGCGGGGACACGCTTCTTCTCCTTCTCTTTTTCTTATTCCTCATCTTCTTCTTCTCTTTCTTCTTCTTCTTATTCTTCTTCTTCTTCGGGATCCTCGAAACCGGAAGATGTACCGATCACAAGGATTACGTCGCCGGGCTTAGACTTCGAGGAAAAATAGCAACCTTCCACATTCTAGATTCGAACCATTAGATACTTTTTTCTTCTATTATACCAAAGAAAAACAACACACACACACATACACATACGTAGTTTTCAATATAATATCAATTCTATATATATGGTCGTCAATCAGTTAAATACTATATATTAAGTATATAGAATTTATTGATCAATTACGTCCTAAGTTATAGATTTAAAATACGAAAAAGAAAGAAGAAAACAAAAATAAATAAAAACTAATAAAAAGAGAGAGAGCCAGAGAGCTGGGAAAGAAAATTTATGGAGCAGGATAATTTACTCCTCCAGTTTTATCAATACGAGAATTTTATGAGCAAAGAATGACGGAAGGAGATGTTATTCTACTTTTTGAATATCATTAAAATAAATTCAACAAATATGAAAGATAAAAATAATTTAATTATTTTCTTTTTCAGATGGCCAGATGCATCTCAACGTAATCAAATAACTTCCAGATATTTGAAAAGACTTGACAACTAAGGAAGATGGTGAAAATAAAGAAGAAGACAGAGAAGTTACGCAAAAGGAAGAAAACATAGAGAACCATAACACGGAGATTTTGCCACAAAGCTGTATACCAGATGAATAGAAGGATATACATCGTAGAAGATCGAAAAATTGCGCAAACAAAAATTAAATTTACGAAGATGTAATGATATCAATTATAGATAAACATACTGTACAATATTAATAATGATCTGTTATTTTTTATAAAGTTGTTAATATTATAAGTAAGCGAAAACAAGTATAATTAGAAAATGTAATATATATTGTATCTATGAACATATAAAAAAAATAAATGCTTATAACGCATCAAATTTCAATGTGTTCTTTCTTAAAACAAAATCCACAATATACCAACTATTCCCTATATATCAAATCCCTCTTTATATAATAATAAGTGATGCAAAAATGGATGACCAAAAAAAATTAAACAAATTACAAACAGATAAGAAGTCCGTGCGGTTCAATCAACAAAAATAATTCCCCACTATATAGAGAATCTGATATTACAAAAAGGAAAATAACTACGCATGAGATAACAAGAATACGCGTGCCACCTCCTGGCACATCATATGATACTGTTACAAATCTCAATTTGAGGGAAAACTGTACGCATTAACAGTAATTTGAATTTTTGTCAGGAGGTAATGAGGGACTTGGAGGTGGGGGAATTTCGTGTGCCACCTCCTGGCACATCATATGATCCTGTTACAAATCTCAA
>NC_057694.1:1919587-1937087 GCF_014466175.1 Vespula pensylvanica
TTTACCAGAAATTTGAATTTTTATCAGGAGGTAATGAGTGACTTGGAGGTGGGGGAATTTCGCCTGCCACCTCCTAGCACATCATATGATCCTGTTACAAATCTCAATTTGCGGGAAAACTGTACGCATTAACAGTAATTTTAATTTTTGTCAGGAGGTAATGAGTGACTTGGAGGTGGGGGAATTTCGCGTGCCGCTTCCTCGCACATCATATGATCCTGTTACAAATCTCAATTTGCGGGAAAACTGAACGTTAAAGCAGATATTTGAGTTTTTAACTGGACCTAATAACCGACCTGGGCCTGACAGAGTTTCGCGTGCCATCTCCTCACACGTTATGTGATCCTAATGCGAAATTCGGTTTGCTGGAAAACTAAATGCTGTAGCTGATATTTGAGCTTTTAACAGGACTTAATAACTGTTTTTGTGTTTGCAGAATTTTGCGTGCCATCTCCTCACGTGTCATGTGATCCTAATACGAACCTCAGTTTGCGGGAAAAGTGAACGTATTAGCAGAAAATCGAACTTATAGCAGGAGATAATAATTGACCTGGAGGTGGCTGGATTTCGCGGTCCACCTCTTCGCACATCATGTGATTCTTATACGAAACTCAGTTTGCGGGAAAACTAAACGCTTTTGCTGATATTTTAGCTTTTAACAGGACCTAATAACTGACCTTGGCCTAACAGCATTTCGCGTGCCACCTCTTCGCACATCATGTGATCCTAATACGAAACTCGGTTTGCTGGAAAACTGAAGGCTGTAGCAGATATTTTAGCTTCTATTAGGACTTAATTACTATCCTTGTGGTTGCAGGATTTCGTGTGCCATCTCTTCACACATCATGTGATCCTAATACGAAACTCGGTTTGCTGGAAAACTAAACGCTTTAGCAGAAATTTGAATTTTTAACAAGAGAATAACTTCGCTCGCTCATAGGCCGTCCCCGTGGAATGAAATCGCAAGCGTGAAGGCAATTCCTTAGGACGAAGTTGAGGTGAAGGTAGGAACGTGCCCGCTCCGGGTCAACCAACTCAAACGTATGGTCGTGGTGCCCCTCCTACCTCTTGCTCGTTGCTCGCGCGTTCTGAACTTCCCCTCTTCCCGTCCTTTCTCCCCTTTTCCCTCTTTCCACCATCCTCCTCCTCCTCCACCTCCTCTTTCTCTCTTACCTCACTCTTCAGCCACTTCTCGTTGCAGAGATCGTCGGACTTGTGCCATCACGGTGCTCATGTCGCGAGGTTATGCGTTTTCACTCTCTTTCTCTCTTTTAAAATCAATTCCGTGTCTCTCTTTTATGTTATTAATTATATTAATATAAAAATGAAAGAAAAAGAGGACAGAGAGAAGAGAAAATTGTATTATAATGAAATGTAGATACCTGCAAATAGAAAATAATTTCTAAAAGAAAAATATTCTTTATTTTGAAATCGATAGATATATGTAAAAATGATTTTAATTGCGGAGTAATTTCTTTTTATTTTTATATGCACATGTATATAATATATATATATATATATATATATATATATATATATATACATATATATAATTCGATAAATAAAGAAACACATATCGTAACGTATCGATTCTCATTCGTGTCGCGCCTCGAGCGAGCGAGCGAGCAAGCAGAAGCATGGCAAGATCCCGAACGGCGGATTATTAATAGCCGGGTAATTTTTCGCTCGCGTATCTAATTACCGAAGGCTAATTATTCATTTACCCGCGCAATTATCGGCCGCGGTCTTCTTTCTCGACTAATAACCGGCGTCCTGATATAAGTACACATGCATATACACGCACACATATCGGATGATTCATCGAACGTATGTCATCGCGACGCCTCGTGTCTGTCTATTGTTCTTGCTTCGAGTAGTACGGAAAGAAAGAAACGTTAATAACGCAAAAAAGAGACATTGAGAGAGAGAGAGAGAGAGAGAGAGAGAGAGAGAGAGAGAGAGAAAGAGAGAAAAAGAGAGAGTGGAAAAAAGAAGAAAAAGGGGATCGCAGTGTGCGATTAATTATAAAGGAACGCGTCGCCACGCGAAACGTTTCATTGTTATTAAAGGCTCCTTCCCTCTTCTTCGTTTAATCGTTATTAGCATCTGTCGTGTGCGCATGCGCGTATACTCTGGGATCTCTCTAGGAAAGCGAGAGCAAAGTTTTACGCAAGCAAACAGCGAAAGTGGGTTAAATGCGTATAATCGAGTTAATCTTAATTAGTCGGACATTAAAGTTTCAATACTATGTTGGTCATTCTATCGGTAATTCGCGCTGTTAACTGACTGTTTGCAAGGCTTAGAAATGTAAAACAAAGCAAAAGATAGAGAGAGATAGAGAGAAACAGAGATATACGTAAATAAAAAGAGAGAATGAGAGAGAAAAAATGGTATAGACTTCAAGTTGTAGTAAGTTAGTCGATTGTCAACAATAACGCAAGATGAAACTGTTTCTCTCTGACTAAACTCTCACTTGCGTTAGGGAATACTCGTGTTGGATTTTACCAAGAGAAGGCAGAACTCGATCCAAGGTCAGTGGAACGAACGATCAAAGTGCGCTCGAAGCTCGTTCCACTCGAGCATGCACGCATATTGCATGTATGGTACTTACGTTTGTATGTATGTATCTATCTATGCTGGTACTACCTCGTTTCTTCGAGTCTCTGTTGGTAGAAAATATAATGATCATTAACATCGATTATTAGCTATCCCTATATATATATATATATATATATATATATATATATATATATATATATATATTTCTGTCCTTCTCTTTACATTTATCGAACAAAATCGCTAAGACTTAACTGGTAGTTCGAAGCGTAGGTGAACGTAACTCGGTAGCGGGATCTAATTGAAATCCGTCTTTCGCGGAAGAGCTCATGCCATATTAGTCGTCGAGAACGCTTATAAAGAAAGAAGCAGGATCGTCGAGATTTCTAGCTTTTACTTTCAGCATCGAAAGAGAAAGAGAGAGAGAGAGAAATAGATAGATAAATAGATAGAGAGAGAGAGAGAGAGAGAGAGGTAGAGTAAGAGGGAAGGAGAGAGGAAGAGAGAGAGAAAGAGCAAGAGAGGGAGAAACGCATGCGGCAGCAGCGAGACATAGCCGGCTCATGGAGCAAGTAACAACTTGTCCTTCGTGTACGGTCAAGTCACGTATACTTGACCTAGTCTCAGTCTCTCAGAGGGGTGGGAGGAGAACCAGAGTTACCGGTGCTCGAAGCTGCCACCGTTGCTGCTGCTGCTGCTGCTGCTGCTGTTGGTGATGGTGGTGGTGCTACTGCTGTTGCTGCTGCTGTTACCATCGTACTTACTTTGGTCCTGCTTTCTCAGCACTGTTGCTCTTGCTCTTGCTTTTTCTCTTGCTCTTGCTCTTACTCTTGGTCTTGGTCTTGATCTTGCTCTTTTGGTCTTGCTCTTGGTCTTGCTTTTGCTGCTTCTGGCTATCGAAAAATTTCAAGGCTCTCACTCGTTCGATATAATTACGGGGCCGGCCACATCTCGCCGGCTCATTTGTTGCAATTTGTCAGAAGCCAGGCTACTCTCGCTTCGTCTCTTACTCGCTCGTACGGTCGTTCGCTCGCTCCGGTCCATACCGGTAATTGGCATTAAATCGGTGTTCCAAGATTCGATCTGGTCTCTCTGGCCGTTATTACATGGGCAACGACCAACACTGAACGACATGTGCGTCGACTTATCAATTTAACCGACGGTCGATCGACTCGAGTGATATTATTCGACGTCCCTCCAAGAATAATCTTGTCTACGTTACGATCTATTCGTGTTTCGTTTCTTCTTTCAATTTTACTTTCTTCTCTTTCTTTCTCTCTTTCTCTGTCTCCTTTTCTTTTTTCTTTTTTCTCCTTTTTCTCTTCTTTTTTTTATTACTTACTCAAAATATATCCTACGTTTGACGTGTATACACAACTTGTCGAGATATTAACTCTTTCGTTGATTAATTTATTTTCAGGGAGGAGAAAAAAGGGAAAGAAAAAAGAAAAGAAAAAAAGGAAGACAGAAAAGGAAGAGTGATTGTAAGAAAGGAATGGAGAAAAGTCGTTCCCGTTTTCTTTCTTTCTTCCGTTTAAAGGGTGACGTTTAAAAAACCTCTGCCACCGTGTCGAGTGCAGTACGATAAGAGTGAGAACGTTTAAAAGTTTGCGCTTAAAATAGTTCACCGAAGGAAAAACCTTCCCTCGTTGTTCGTTCGTTCGTTCGTTCGTTCGTTCGTTCGTTCGTTCGTTCATTCGTTCGTTGGTTCGTTCCTTCGTTCTCCTTCTTTCGCCGTCACAACGCGAACGCGAACTCAGCCGTCCTTTTCTTTTTTCTTTTTTTTTTTCGCTTGCTTCTATTTCGAGGAACGAAGGGTGAAGCGAAGCGAACAAGCGAGAAAGCGAGCAAGCGAACGAGCAAAAGAGCGTATCACGTTCGTAATAGAAATATTCAAAGTTTTATGACGAGAATTTTATGAGAAGAAGAAAGGTGGAGTGTGTGTTCGTTCGTACATATGTAAGCGAGAAACGCACGCACGTTGCCATGAAAATTCTTCTTCCATTAAATTTTCAAACAAATGTTAGATTCCTTCTCTCTTTTGCATATTACGAAATACTTGCTATATTATGTCGAAGAAAATCGCGCTTTGTTACATTTTATTACAAAAATTACAACTCTGATTTTCTCGGTTTTTTATACAGAGATTTTACTTAAATAGATATTTTTATGAATCGTTATCGTTTCGATCGAGACTCGTGAAAATGAAATTAAATAACTACTAACTAACTATCGAATTAATCAGAACAAGACAGATTATAGATTAAACGTAATCATGATTATTAGAGTAAAGTATCAATTGAATCTATTGCTTCTGTTTATTTGTCATTATAACATTAAACAATCTAAAGATAAATCGTTTAGAATCAAATTGATAGATTTGATAAAAATAGGCCGATAATTTTAGACTGTAAGAAGATATTTTCTCTTTCTTTTTCTTTCTCTTTTTTTTTCTTTTCTTTTTTTTTTAATTATAAATATCGCATAGATACGAGTGGGAGAGAGTCGCACGTACAATATCAGATCCATCAAAATTAATTATAATTTCTTTCGAATTTAAATTCGTTCGGTCCTTGCCTATATCTAATATCCAACATCGAAATACCTCAAGGTACTAGGAGATATTCTCAGTAGCACTTTCGAAGGAAAACAATAACGGTATATTCGAGTTATCTCGAATTGCACTGCCCTATCGGGGAAAATAATTGTTAGGCCGCCGAGTTCGGCCAACGAGTTGCGTGCTGCTCGTATGTTCGAAAGCTCAACGGCGATAAGAGAGAAAAAGAGAGACAGAGAGAAAGAGAGAGACAGAAACAGAGATAGAAAGAAGGAGAGAAAGAGAAAGAAAATCGTTGCTTCGTTCGGCATAAGATAAGACGCGGCAGATAGGAGAAGAGTTGGCTGGTAGCCAGAAACTCTTTCGTTGTGTCCTCCTCCTCCTCCTCCTCCTCCTCCTCCTCCTCCTCCCATAACCCCTCTTCCTCTTTCTCTTTCTTCTCCTCTTCTGCTTCTGCTTCTGCTTTTGCTTCTTCTCTCTTTATCCTACTCGCTAATCCCCGTCGTAAAGAGAAAGAGAAAGAGAAAGAACAAGACCGAGGACGTGACTCTATTTCATCGTGCGATTAGGCGAACGTAAGACGAACGAAAATCTTTATCTCGCACTTCGAATTCTTATTACAACTAAATATCCGAGAGAACCGCCAACCGGAATTACGCGAGTCAGAGAATTTATGAATAATTCAACGGCCTCTCTCTCTCTCTTTCTCTCTCTTTATCTCTCTTTCTCTCTTTATTTCCATTTTATGTATACAATTTTAAAACCTCCGAACGTTTCCTGAAAGCAACTTCGGTGAGGAACGATTTAGTCGTATAATATAAATCCCATGAATCTTTTCCATCGATCGTTTTCGAGCGATCCTAGTAGAATGTCAGACTTGTCCTTAACGTTACGAAAATCTCTCTCTCTCTCTCTCTCTCTTTCTCTATCTGTCTATCTCTATCTCTTTCTCTCTATTCTTCGAGCAACTTAATCTCTCGATCCAGCTGACACAAGCAACGTATCCGCCTCCGAAGCTTATTCTTCGAGCGTTATCGTTTATCGTTTCTCGTCGATGTCCTAGATACCGGCGTCGAAAGTGTCCACGAAGAAGGATGTAAAGGAAAGGAAAGGGAAGGAAAAGGTGGAAGAAAGATCGCAAAGAGAGAGAGAGAGAGAGAGAGAGAGACAGAGAGAAAGAAAAAGAGAAAATAGTTATCGTTCTTCGGCGGTTTGTTGCAACTATAGTAGTAGTCGTTGCACGAGAGACTACTAGCGCCGTAAGACGTGCTCGGATTTATGAACGGACACCCTGGCATCGTTCCAAACTCCCGAGTTAGCATTTATCCCTGCCGGTTGCTTTTTCGCGAAGACGATGAAGGCAAAGAGAAGGAAGAAGAGGAAGAAGAAGAAGAAGAGAAAGAGAAGAAGAAGAAGAAGAAGAAGAGAAAGAGAAGAAGAACAAGAAGAAGAGAAGAAGAAGAAGAAGACGAAGAATCGGATACCGGAGTATACGTTGCCTCCTATGGCCAAGGAAACTCCGAAAGAGGGAGAAAGGGCTGCTGTATTATCCTACAGAGAGCTAAATTATGCGCGAGAGAGCATTTTACTAGCACGGAAATCGCCGTCTCGACCCTCCTCTCGCCCTTTCATGAGTTTTCTCTCTCTCTCTCTCTCTCTCTCTCTCTCGTTCTCTTTTTTTCTTCCTCTTTCATGCTGCTCTTCAGTATGGCGCAAAAATGGATAATGCTCGACGATCGATCCTTATTCACGGCGATAAAACCATCGAAAGTAGGAAACCCTTGTTGGTAATTTTCCTTATACCAAGAATTCTTTGACTTTTATAGGGTACTCTCATTCTATCATTTTCTCTCTTTAACTATCTATTATATATGTATTTATCTATCTATCTATCTATCTATCTATCTATCTATATCATGTTTCGAGATTTATCATTCATAGGTCTTTTCGTCGATCGTATATCGGCATGATTTTATTTATTTTATCGATACCTATAATTTATACGTATATCTAATACCTAATATTTATATCTAATATCTATATATAAATGCAAGTCGAATTCGTCTTCGAGGAACGGCTTTTGCTCGTTTGTTCATCGTCGAAGATACAAATCACGTTGCGTGTAAACTCGTTAAGGTTTCGAATCATCAGAAGCATCATAAGGGGAACGAGGCGTTCGATTTAAATACGTCGTGGCAGGAACATGGGGTAGGTGAAATAAAAGAAAATTACTTGGATAAATAAGAAATAATAAAGAGAGTCGAGGAGAATGGCCCTTTAAGAATACGGTAGCCGAGGCTAAGTTATATTTGATGCGTTGATAATTAGTTTTGAGAGAAAGAGAGAGAGAGAAAGAGAGGGAGAGAGAAAGAGAGAGAGAGAGAGAGAGAGAGAGACGAAGTCAGGCCCTTCTCTCTATCTTTCTTTCTCTTTCTCTGACCGTCTCTTTCTTTCTCCTTCCTTCTCGCTTTCTCTTTTCTTTAACTCGTCTCTTCTTCTCTTTTTTTCTTCTTCTTCTTCGCCAGTGTACTCCGAGCAGAGCTGTCAAGTCCACCATTTATTTTCCAAGACGAAGGGTCACGAGAAACCGAATCCTTATGCTGCCGTTTCCAAAGACTTTTCAAGACCGCGAGACTTGCCAAAGGATCGTGAAAAGTCGAGAGAAGGAGACTTACGAGTCACGACCCTGTCGACCCGCACGAGTGTATCGAATTTAATGGGAGCAACGTTACCCTTGACAAATCAGCGCGAATACGACAGAAGAGAGAAAGAGAGAGAAAGAGAAAGGACACTCTCTTGATATCGTGTTTCTTCCTTTGTCGTGGAAGCACGTACGATTAATTTTTACGACAGAATAACATTTATTAAATCTTCTTACATAAATAGATAGATGGATGGATAGATAGATAGATACTTATGTAATACCTCAATATAATTCATCAAAGTTGCTATCTTAAATTTCTCTGATTCATTAGAGTTTTCAGTGAAAGGAAAAAGCCAAGAGATTTTTCTCGTTTGATAACAAGAAAAAGAAAGAAAGAGAGAGAGAGAGAGAGAGAGACAGAGAGACAACGACGACGAAGACGATGATGACGACGAAGGATCTTCATAACGATCGGCACTGCTTGCTCGCCACGATGAAATCTTGTTTGGAAAGCTGGATTCGGTAGCTGCGGAACCGAGACACGTTCGACTTATCTCGTTGCGTATAACGATTATCTGTGGTACGAATGAAACGTGGTGCGACGGCTTCGACAGGGCCGGCTTATTTCTATCTCTCTCTTTTTCTCTCTCTTTCGTTTTGAGAGAGTCCTCGCGTCGAACGGAGATCCACCTTCGGTTCTTCCCCGTTATCTCTCCTCGAAGATCTCCTCGAGCGAGCACGAAAGGATCATCCGTATTCGTCGCTCGAGCTGCTGCTGCTGCTGCTGCTGCTGTTGATGGTGGTGGTGGTGCTGGTGATGGTGTTGGTAGTGGTACCCTGCTACGTTGCTACTTCGAACGAGCAAAGAAACGAGAAGAAACGAGAAGCAGACGACGACTTCGACCCTTCCAGAACGGCAGACTCCTCGCGAATTAGAAAACCCGTCTCGATCTTCCAACTCTTTCTCTCCACGTAATCCCGTGCCTCTCTTTCTCGAGCAGCGTAATCGTGCTCGTGATTTCATCATCCTTCTGACGACTTTCGAAGGAGGGAACTACGATCTTCCCAAACGAAGATCCTTGACCTTCTGAATCCTACATTTCGATAGAGATCGTTGGTGTATATATGTATGTATGTATGTATGTATGTATGTATGTATGTATGTATATGTAACAGTTTCGTACTTTAGCCACCTTATCCTTATTTCCAACTCGATGTGACGTAGAATAAGATGAGGGAATAAAGGGAAACTATGGTGTGGAAACTAGTCTCAGTGGGGGTAAAAATTACAGTAGGAAGAAAAAAGAAAAGGAAAAATAAAAGAAGAACTTGAGCGATCTCTCGCGTTCTCAGATTTTCCGGGGGCTTCTTTTCCGGGGCTCCTTTTACCTGTCGACATAGAGAAAATCTCTCGGGGTTATCACTCGAGAAAAGAAGGAAAAATAAAAAAAGAAAGAAAGAAAGAAAGAAAGAAAGAAAGAAAGAAAGAAAGAGAGAAAGATAGGTGTCCCGAGGCGTTCGTTTCGCCTATACATTAATCCAGCCCTGGTCTTTAGGACTCGTATGTAAATGCGACGCTATATTTAGATCAGTATCTCGGATGTATAATACGTTCGGCTGGAGGAGAATCCTCTGGCCGGCTGGACGCTAACGTGGAGAGTAAGAGAAGAGAAGAGAATCGAAGAAAGATAGAGAGAAAGAGAAAGAGAGAGAAAGCAAGTGATGCGGGCGCGTGTGCGTCGTGTGTATCGGCGCATATGTATTTGTATTAGTTTATATCCGTGTACAACCGATACGTACACGTGCGTGCGTTGCAACTGCAGGACCAGCCAAACCGGTTACCCACGCGGCTCCTCGACACCAACACACCTCGCCAGGACACCGACTCCAACACCAAACGGGCCATCTCTTTCTCTCTCTTTCTTTCTCTCTTTCTCTTTTCACTTCTTTCTCCTTTTATTTCTCTCTCTCTCTCTCTCTCTCTCTCTCTCTCTCTCTCTCTCTCTCTCTCTCTCTTTCACCCTCGCTCAGTGCGTATCGCAGTGTCGGGACAGGAACACCGAGAAGGGAACACCTTCTTCTGTCCTCCGTCTTTTTCTTTTCACCGTTTTCTGTTACTCCTCCCTATAGCCTCCTTCTCTATATATTCCTCTTTCTCTTGACGGAGTTCTATGCTCTTTCCTCGGTGTGCTCACACTGCTGTTCCTTGCCTCCGGCACTAAAGACAGGGGATATGCACGATCATCGAGCTGTGCTTACTGCCGAGGTTACACACCCATCGATCCGGTGGTAACTCCGAACGGACAGCTGGAAAACCGATTGGGATTTCCTACAGAAGTAACTTTATTCTGCGTCTTGTTATATGTCTCTTGAATATTTTTCTATCAAGTTTTTTATTCGATGATACGTAGGATTGTCTCGTTTCAAGTATTATCTCTTCTTTTCTATTTCCTTTTTGTTTTCGTTTTTTTTTTTCGTGTTTACGTTCGTCCTTTTTGTTTAAGGAGAAAAAACGAAATTTAAAAAAGAACAAAGAAAGAAAGAGGTCGTAATATTCTCTCGCGTCCTAGCAAGAAATTTCCTTGACACTCTCTTTAGAAATCTAGTACACTTTATACGATCTTGTCAGACGTTAAGAATCCGAACCTGAATCTGAATCACCGATAGAGTAACCGATATATACATAGTCGAGATACACTGTACCTCTCACTGTACTCGTATGGAAATGCGTTCGAAGAAAAGTCGATGTTTTCGTTCGAAAATCGTGCGAGTCATCGAACTCTGTTGCACGAGAAGTAACCTTGAGACTTTCGTCACCGGGGGGCACGGCCTCTTAATACCTGACGTAACCGCACGAACTGCAAGAAAGACAGACAGAGAGAGAGAGAGAGAAAGAGAAAAAGAAGGAGAAAAGAAAGAGAGAAAAAGATAATGTAATGAGACAGAGAGAGAAAGAGAGAGAGAGAGAGAAAGAGAAAGAAGCAACGTGGGTGCATGATTCGCGTATACGTGCACGCACGAGTGCGTACGCGAGTGATATTTATGGCGCATGG
The DNA here is from genome assembly GCF_014466175.1 of Vespula pensylvanica. Lineage (NCBI taxonomy): Eukaryota > Metazoa > Arthropoda > Insecta > Hymenoptera > Vespidae > Vespula > Vespula pensylvanica. The sequence continues at coordinate 1,930,398 of NC_057694.1, forward strand.
GACATGCGGATGGAAACGAATGCCCAGGATCTTCTCTCTTCCACGCTTGATAATCGTCGTTGGACGATGAACACTCGTGGGTAACCCTTTCGACGAGTAGGAAAAACCTTCTACTGGTGCTCGAGGCATTTTAAAGAGAAAGAGAGAGGGGGGAAGATAAAGAGGGAGAGAGATTTTACGAGGTTTCTCTTAAAAAAACTTTTTTTTAATAATAATAATAATAATAATAATAATAATAATAATAATAATAATAATAATAATAATAATAACAACAATGAAGTAAAATTAAATGGAAAAAAAAAGAAACCAAGAAAAAGTAATATACGAAAGACTCGTCGTCGAGTAGCGTGATTTAAACTTCAGATTTTCTTTCTCTCTTTCTCCTTCTCTATACTCGATTGTAATCATACGAAATCCTCATTAATAGAAACTAATGAGGTTCGTGTTTCTCCGGAGAGAATGCTGCGTATCGAACTCTGTAGATTCTATAGAAAAAAAAAAAAAAAAAGAAAGAAAGAAAACTGATCGACGATGGATCTCGTATCGTGCTGACAGCTTTATGGGCGGCACCGAATCGAACGGTGTGGGTCTATACTTATTATATACCACTGTATATTATGATACGGTTGGTAAATTATATGGTGTTAATGGGAATCTATTTGAAGAAAAATATAAAAAAAAAAGAAACAATAATAATAAAAAAAGAAACACTTTACTCCTATCGATCCTAGTGGATCTAGGTTGGAAAATAATCTGATAATGCGGTATTTGTAGTCTGTTTCTTATTCCTCGATAGATGAAATATTTGTCATCGCATTGGGGGAAAGAAAATATTTTGATGTGTTTAATCGAAGTCTTACTTTTGTCGGTGGATATAATACATAAGGAGATTTCGAAAGGGAGAAATCTGGTGAGAGGAGAGAAAAGAGAGAGGAGGAGGAGGAGGAGGAGGAGGAGGAGGAGGAGGGATATTAGATAAAAGGTCAAAAAAGGGCCGACTAAGAGTGGCGATAACGTAGCTCCTAGGTCGCTGACTGACGTCCGTGACTCGTGGCTTTACGGCACACGTGTTTTATACGTCTCTCGCATGCTCTCGTAGTCGTGGCACGTGGAAATGAACGTAGAGAAAAAGGACAGAGAAAGAGAGAACGAAAGAGACAGTGAGAGAGAGAAAGAGTGAAAATAAGTGAACGAGAAAGAGAGAGAGATGGTTATATATATACATATAGAGAGAGAGAGAGAGAGGGGGAACATGAACAAGGAACCCCTACTATTATTTACTATTCTTCTCGTAGTCCAGCGAACGTAACTCGTGCGATAATTGGACGAACTGTGCGAGAAATCGTTCGAGCCATTTAAGTACCCTGATTCGCTTTTATGCACGGAGGGACTTTAGAAAAGCCCGACAACAATAACTTTTAATCTCGTACTTGGAGAAACGAGAGAAACTCGTTTCTAAAGCGTAAGAGATGGAGGAGAAGTTTTAATTGAAACGTTCGATCTGATGTAAAATTCACTCTTAGGTGATTTTCCTTTTGGTATTATCGGATAAGATAATCGGCTATTTTCTTTTTTACTTTCTTTCTTTATTTCTGTCTGCTTTTTTTTCTTTTTGATTTTGTTTTTTCTTCTTCTTCTTCTTTTTGTTTTTTTTTTTTCTCGAAAGCGTGCGTACACGAGAAGAATGGATCCATCCTTTTCTTCTTCTTCTTCTTCTTCTTCTTCTTCTTCTTCTGGTTCTTCTTCTTGTTCTTCTTTTTCTTTTTCTTCTTCGTCTTGTTCGTCTTCTTCTATCTCGAAACGTCTTCGACCTAAGAAAGAAAGGAAGAGAAAGAGAGGGCCCGAGCATTGACGTACAACCGGTTTTACCAGAAGACAGGTACAACGTATAAATATTCTCTAAGTAATTACAAGAAATTGCGCGATGCCGGACGATGAGTATCCATAAATATTAATGCGACGTGTTATTAATAAGAGGAAAGGTGCGACAACGTGTATTAGACGGAATTAAAGCGAATAGAAAATGCACTTACTACTTTTGCTTTGCTTTCGAGTTCCGTAAACTCGACCTGTGGTTTATTTTCTACTTTCTCTGTCTCTGTCTCTCTCTCTCTCTCTCTCTCCCTCTTTCTTTTTTTCTTTTTCTCTTTCTTTCTTTCTCTTTATCGTTCTATCTTCCTCTTTCATAGATATATTAATGCAATCAAAGACGAGAGAGCAAGAATGGAGAAAAGAAATAGAAGAAGTATAACGCGTTCGATAACGTATAAACGTCTGCTCTCTGCCGTCCCGTTAGCGATGACTCGCTCGATTACGCTGACTTTTATCGTTTTAACTTCGTCGAATCGCGACGAAATAATTATTTCCGCGTACCTTTTTACTCTACCTTATATTATCTTTTTTTTTTTCTTCTTTTTATATCTACAAGAATATTCGTGACAAATCGAATTACGTATGGACTTTTCATTGGATTCTTAAAAGTGTCACCAGAGAGGAAGAGGAAGGATAAAAATAGGTAGAAGAGGGTGGAAGGAGCATATTCGTTCGTTCCTATAGATATATCGTATCTTTATCAATAACGTGAAATCATCGATAAGGAAATGACTTTCCTTAAATCATATTCTCCCTTTTTTATTTCCTCTTTCTCTTCCGTTTTATTCCATTGGGATATATGTAAAACAACCGAAACAAAAGGGAAGAAAAGAGAGGAGAAAAAAGAAAAGAAATATATATATATATAAGAGCATGTATCGGCAACATTCAATTTTAGTCGAGTAATCGTTTTTCCTTCGTAAAGAAAGGCTGCGTAAGTTTTTATACGCGAGTCGAATCAAACTAATACCTCTATTCGTGCGAGAAGACGAAGAAAATAGAAGAGGAAAGAGGAAAAGTCAGGGCGAGGCTTTACCGATCTCTTCTTCTCGAACGAGAAGACTCGAGAGGAGGAGAAGAAGAAAAAGGAGAAGAGAGATGGAGAGATAGAGAGATAGAGAGCTAGAGATATAGAGATAGAAAGAAAGAGAGAGAAAGAAAGGAAGAAAAAAAAATATAAAATCTACTCGATCGCGCCGTTATTGTCCAAGTTTACCGCAATAAGTTTCCAGGATAATCTGCGCGTAGATGGAGGAGCCTAGAAGCCAAGGGAGGTAGCAAGAACGGATAATGACAGGCCCCTGGACTCGTTAGGTGCCCGTAAACCAAGAACAAAAAGACCTACGAACGAAGCAACGAACGAACGAATGAACGAACGAACGAACGGACAGACGAAGGAAGGAAGGAACGAACGAACGGAGGAAGGATAAAAAGAAAAAGCGGGGCGCACCTGTGCCTAGCAGTAGTAACACTTTACTACCTCGATGATGTAAACGTGAACGTAAATGAGAATAAGTGGTTGGACTTAAGAAAATTGCGCTTGCTCGAGAGCGAGTGCGCACGATCGGCAAGAGGAGAGTCGTCCACAAGCGACAATCCTACGTAGTTGAGTCTTGCGATCGATCGAGGAGATGGACCCCATGGATGGATGCTGTGATCAACAACAGAAAGATAGACAGATGGATAGATAGATAGATAAGATAGATAAAGAGAAGAAGAGAGAGAGAGAGAAAGAAAGAGAGAGAAAGAGTGTATATTTCTCTCGTTCTTTTTAATATGTTCTTTATTTCTTTTCATTTGAAAATCTCTCATCGTTCTCGACCTCGAAGGAAAGGTTCATCCTATCGTTAATCTCGTACATCGTTAGGATGATAATTCATCGTCTAGTTAGGTCTTCGTCTCGTCTCGACTCGACTCGTCTCTTCCCGTCCCGTCTTCAACATCCGACGACGACGAAGAGAAGAGAACCGGAATGAAGAGGAGACAAAATTCGATTTATTTTACGATCCAACGAAGCCCCTACTCTCCTCCCCTCCTCTCCTCTCCCCATCTCCTCCCGCTCAATGATATATCCCGGTAGTTGCTTTACGACGACTTTTAGACGATAAAGGAGAGTTAAACACACTATATGTAATACTAACATAAGCGAGCGAAAGTTTCTCGATATTTCGTAAAAGCCATCTCCTATAATTCGCGCCGCGTTGTGGATACATGTAAGTAGGTAAAGGTGGTTTAACTCAAGTGACACGTGTCGCAATACGTCTTTTCTGATCCATCGTATTTAGATAGGTACCTATTTACCCCACCGGAGTTTTTTCTTTTTTCTGTTAATTTTCCATTCCATTCCGGATATCGTTGATTTTTTAATTTTCCTTTCCTCTTCTTCTTCTTCTTCCTTTTCTTTCTTTTTTTTTTCTGAACGAATCCGGTGGAACAATTAAATTTCGAACGTGCTAAAAAGTATCTCTATAATAAAACGATATAATATATTGCATTTGCATTTAACTTTATCGACAATTTTTGACGACTTTCCATATCTTATACAAAAACAACAATGACAATAACAACGATGGAAGGGAAAGCAAAAAAAAAAAGATTAGAAAAAAAGAGAGAAAGGAGAGAATAGAAAAAAAATAAAACAAAAAATATATATACCGAATAGATTTTCACGAGAGCAGACGGAACGGAGCGGAGTGAGAGGGGCATATAAACACGTAGCGTTTATACGCGCGTAAGGACGCGGCACATCGTCCTCCTCCCTTTCTTCGTTCGCGTTGTGTCGTCGTCTCTCTTCGTACACGTATACGAGAGACTCGAGGAGGTTAAGTTCATTGCCTTCTCGTGCGAGAGTTGCACGCTGGGCACCACTGCTTGCGTACGCGTGTCTCTCTCTCTCTCTCTCTCTCTCTTCCTCTCTCTCTCTCTTTTTCTCTCTCTTTCTTACTCTTTTCGTATTGGAAAGATGCGTGAGTGAGTTTACACACGAACAGGACTCCTACCATCACCATCAACATCGGCAGAAGAGAGGCTTCTCGGTGTATTTACGGGCGTGTGTTAACTCGACTCTCCCTCTCTTTCTTTTCTTCTCTCTCTCCCCCTCTCTCTCTTTCTTTCTTTCTTTCTTTCTCGTACCTCTCTTTAAACTCTCCCCTCTCTCGATTCTCGCGAGAGTGCATATGTGACGCTCGTAAATATACGAGTCACGTGCTGCCTGAAGACGTCAAAATGTGAGACGTAACTCACGGGTAAGATACACCGGTGCACCGCGACTCCCACGCAACGATCCCCTCCCCCACTGTACCACCATCACCTCCTCCTCCTCCTTTACCTCCTCACCCCTTCTTCTCTTCCTCCTCAGTATCCTCATCACCCTCTTCTCTTGCGATCGCTGCTCCCGTCGTTTCACGGTCCTCGACGACTTTCAATCGGGTATTGTTCTCGGATCGATGACGATCCATGAGGGTTTTATTAGCGTGGAATCGTATAATTTTGTCGGTTCTCTTGTATCTTCCCTTTCTCTTTCTTTTTCTCTCTCTCTCTCTCTCTCTCTCTCTCTCTCTCTCTGTCTCTCTTTTTCTCTTTCACCAACTCACTGACATCTCGGTGAAGATGTTTAACAAGTGTAAAGACCGTGCGTTTTCCATGCTCTCCTTTGCTCGAAATTTATTTCATGGATTTATCACTGCGACTTTCCAGTTACCGAACTATCGGAAGGAACTACCGATCCATTATTTATTCGCAGGAGGAGAATATTTGCGAGAAACTTATCGCATTTCTGAAGACAGATACGATTAAGAGATATTATCTCTTCGGATGCTTCTTGTTCGATCACCTACGACCAAGCTGGAGAATGATATCTCGATTATTTGTATGTGTGCGATAGTACGACAGAGATGAAGAATGGAAAGGGATATTATATATATACAAATATACATATACACACATACACACGCACATATGTATATATAATATATATATATTTATATGTGTATATGTACATATATATAAGTAGGCGGATTACATTTGACTGACTTGACAACGCAACGCGTGCATTGCAACAAGTTCTCTTCGAGAGAAGTTGGAGAGGGTAGACGTAGAAGTCACGAGTGTGAAAGACGAAGAAAACAGAAAGAGAGAAAGAGAAGAGAATACGTTCGTGTGCATACTTTGCCTTTACACATGGACATGAACATACATATAGTATACATGTATATATATATATATATATATATATATATATATATATAGAGTGTATGCGCACGAGTACCGTTGCCACCGTTCGTTGAAAAGGGACGAAGAAATTACGTTGTGGCGCAGCTTATGCGCCCTCGGGGCACCATTATATGGTAATCTCTGCATCTCCTTCTCTCTCTCTCTCTCTCTCTATTTCTCTCTCTCTCTCTCTCTCTCCCTCTTTCTCTTTCTTTTCTCTAGCAGCGCCGAGTTTCTATCTTCCTTGCACACGACTCAGTGAAGCATGTACGCGTCACGGCGTTTCTCCTATTCCTCCCATTCCCTCCGTCAGAAGCTACCACCCCCTCCCTCTACCTTATCCCTACTCCTTTTTTCTCTCTCTCTCTCTTTCTCTCTCTCTCTCTCTCTCTCTCTCTCTCTTTCTTTCTCTATCTTCGTCCCTATCTCCCTTTATAGTTTGTTTTCCGTTTACCACCAGGTAATTGCGTGCTCCTTCTCTTTCTCTTTCTCTTTCTCTTTCTCTCATTTTCTTTCTTCCTTTCTTTCTTTCTTTCTTTCTTTCTTACTTTCTTTTTTTCTTTCTTTTTTTCTTAGCTTTTACACATTCGACGTTCTCTATTTTCC